>NW_008804551.1:239916-270953 GCF_000145635.1 Gaeumannomyces tritici R3-111a-1
CTCTCTCTCTCTCTCTCTCTCTCTCTCTCTCTCTCTCTCTCTCTCTCTCTCTCTCTCTCTCTCTCTCTCTCTCTCTCTCTCTCTCTCTCTCTCTCTCTCTCTCTCTCTCTCTCTACCGTGCCGCATCTCCTCAGGCTAACAACAACACTAAAACAGACGCCCGTCTACGCCCTACTCGAGACACCCTACTCCCCGGACCTCAAGTCCAAGCTCTTCCTCACCGATGACCCGGCCCTGATCGTGCTGTACGCCCAGCTGCGGCAGAAGACGCTGCAGACGCTCCGGGGTGCCTCAAAGGTCACCCCCAAGGTGGAGTGGGAGTTTGTCCTGCACAACGCCCGCCTGTACGACCGCATGGGCTGCGACCTGCTCGGGCTAGGTCTGGGTGTGTTATGTTCTTTCCCCCCCTTTGCTTCTTGTTTAAAAACAAGGTATATAATCTAACCCAACCCCAACCAAAACAAAAGTCCGAAATTGGGAGTTCCTCGGCTCCAGCCGCGCCACCCCCGGCCTGGGCGGCGACATCGACCCCCTCAAGCTCCTCCGCCGCCGCAGCTCGCTCGTCGTGGCCGACATGCCCGTCGCCCCGCTCTCGCCCACGGAGCGGCGCGCCGCGGCCAGGGGCGGCGCCCACCAGCCCCCGCCCAGCGTCTTTGAGGAGCCCGACTCCAACTCGCTCCTGGACAGCTTTGGGTTCTGAAGCAATAAGGAATTAGAAAAAGGAAGGGGGATGAGAGGAGCGTATTTGGGAGGGGGTAATGAATGTCCTGTTTGGCTTGTTGGCGCGCGCGCGTCTTGTCTGGGTTCGGCGTTGCAGGCATGTGTGCAAGGGCTGCCCAGGCGCCAGATCAGGCTCATGTTACACATGCTACTTTTCTGTATATTGTAACATTTATAAACCGCCAGCATCGACTTTTGGATTCGCATTCTTTTACAAGACCGAGGTCACCTCGCATGTATTGCCAAAGTAGAGAGGTGTCACCATCGACTTGTTCAACCTTTTGCCTGCTTGGGTACCATGATTGTTCCTTCTTGTGCTCTGATTGGAATTTGTTCTACCCGAAATCCCTAATATCCGATCCTCCTTTTTGTGCGGCCTTCGTGGCGAGCCAGCCTAGAGCACCCCCCCACCTTCCTCCTCCGCCGCCGTCCGCGTCCCGCACAGCCAGCGCGCAAACCAATCAAGCCGACGAGGTCGTGCCCAACACAATCGACTTGCAGTCCTCAATCAGGGGCGCGACCCCTGTCCAGAGCTCGAACTGGTACTTGCCCTGGGCAGCCAGCACCGTGGCCCCCGGGACGGTGGCCCAGCCGCTCGCCTCGGCGAGCTCCATCATGGCCGTGACGGGCGGGAAGTAGGCCATCTCTAGCAGCACGCGCGTGCCGGCGGCCGGGGCGAGGCTGAGCACCGACTTGAAGACGTCCGTCATGCCGGGATCCGTCGCCTTGTCCGCGGGGATGGTGGATATCGCCACCTGGGGCGGCGCCTGGTCCAACCTTGTCAGGGGCTCGCAAAGGTGCTTGATGTCGTACTCGCTGGGGAAGCTGGACGCCATGGTCTCGACGTTGGCCGCGCTGCGCGCGACCACGTAGATGGGGGCGAACCCTAGCGAGTGGAGCGCGAATATCGCAGCGCGTGCCGTCCCCCCGGCTCCCAGGACCACGGCAGGGCGCGGCGATGGCGGGCGCACGACGCCGCTGGAGCGCAGACACAGCGCCATGCCCCGCCAGTCGGTGTTTTCGCCGACGAGCCTGACACTTCCGTCTGGCTGCTGCGTCGGGATGATGGTGTTCACTGCGCCGATTGTCTTGGCAGAGTCGCTCACCTCGTCTAGGAGTGGGATGACGCCGAGCTTGAGCGGAATCGTAACCGAGGCGCCGCCAAAATCGGGGGCCCGGATAAGCTCCTGCATCTCAGACGCCACGTCGGTCTCGAAATTGGAGTAGATGTGCGGGAGGCCGTTCTGCTCGAAAAGGGTGTTGTGCAGCGCTGGCGATCTGGATTTTGAGATGGGCTTGCCAAAGAGGTGGAAGCGGCGGCGCGGGAGCTTGCCCAGGAGGTGAAGGCCTCGTCGGATCTCGGCCGCCGACAGCTGTCCAGGGGCGGCAGCCGCAGTGAGGCAAGAATGTGTGACGGGCGCCAGGAACCCGTTCAAGACACGGCTCAGCTTGCCCGCCTCGCCCATGTTGAGTGCGATTAAGGGTGTGTTCTTGTGGGCCGAGGACATGCGCGCCTTGAAGCCGGCGAGAGCAAAGTTGTCGTCGTCGCCGCGAGACCAACCGACAAGCTTGACGACATCACCGTGACGCAGCGCCTTGTTGTAGAAGGGAATCCAAGACCCGTTGCGCCACGACAGGGTGCCCTTGGGGTCGTGGTGCGAAGCTATGATGCTCGTTTTGCCCTTGGCTTGCGTGGTCTTCTCGATCACGTCGTCCGGCATGGTCATCTCCACGTCCACGTACTCGACGCCCAGGCGGATGGCGAGGAGGTAGAGCGTTAGAGCGCCCTCGTAGTTGTCGTCTGGGTAGCGCCCACCCTGCGAAGCAGTGCGCACCGTAAAGACGATGGGCAGGTTGCAGACGTAGCGTAACAGAGCAACCTGCTTGGTCACGAACTCGGGCGAGTGGTCTTCAAGCAGGTCGACGCGCAGCTCGACGGCATCAGAGCCGACAACGGCGCGAGGGATGATATCGGCAGACGCCCCAATGTTGGGCACCGTCAGCGAGACAAAGAAGGAGTGCGGCTTGGCCTTGGCCTCCTTGAGGTGCGAGCTCTTGCCGCTCAACAGGGCCACAAAACGTGCAAAGTCAGCAGGTGGTTCCGCTGCATCGCTTACCACATCCAGATGCGGGCTGTGGTACTCTAGGTTGCTGCACTCCCGGTACCACGGCTTGCGGCGCATGTAGACGGCCTCGTTCTGCTCCGTCCAGGCCGGGCGAGTCTTGTCGCGGTTGAGATACTCGACCACACGTTCCGTGTCGCGGTGGACGAGCAGGACGCGCCCGCCAGCGCGACAGTACGAGACAAGAGCCTCACGGGCCTCTGGCGCCTCGACAATCCCGCCGCCGCAAGAGAATACATAGCCGCGAGACTTGCTGCTGATGACGTCGTGAAGCAGCGCGAGCTCGGCTGCCCTGAAGCCTGGCCAACCAAGGTCCCCGCGGATCATGTCGGGAATGGTCATCCCATGCACCCGCTCCAGCTCCGTGTCGAGGTCTACAAAGGTACGGCCCATCATGGCGGCCATCCACTTGCCGGCTGTGGTCTTGCCGGCGCCCCTCATGCCAATGACGAAGATCGAACCGTCGTCGGGCTTCGCTGATGGGGCTTCGTGGCCGGATGCGGCATCACTAGGCTCTTCACCGTCCATGGCCACTCCAAAGGACCCAGAGAGCACATCCCACCACCCCGGCCACGTCTTCCCAGTGCACTCGCGTTCCAGAATCAGGGTTGGCTGGGGGGCGACAATGGACAAGACGCCGAAACTCATGGCTACCCGGTGGTCGTCGTAGCAGTAGACTCCGCCGGCGGGCTGCGAGAGCTCCTTCAAAGGCCTCCCCGTTACCTCGATGCCGTCGTCGAGCTCGCTGCAGTGCACGCCGAATTTTGCAAGCTGGTCCTTCATGGCCGCGATGCGGTTGCACTCCTTGACGCGCTGGTTGGCGATGCCCGTGATTTTGGTGGTGCCGCTAGCCACAGCGGCCAAGACCGAAGCAGTGAGGAAGGCGTCGGTCATGGGCTCCATGTCAACATGCGGGATAGCCTTGAGTTGTCCGATGGGCGGGCCTGTGACGGTAGTCGAAGTTTCCGACTGTTCGACTGAGCAGCCCATGGGCCGCAGCACCTCGATTGCGAACCGGGCATCACCCTGGAGCGATCCCGACCCGATGTTGGGGATCGTGCAGGTTGTGCCGGTGATGGCGGCAACCGCCAGGGGGTAGGTAGCCGAGCTGGCATCGCTCTCGACCGTGTAAACGGCCGGGTTGGTGTAGACACCCCGAGGAATGTGGTATGTGTTGGCCTCGGTCGCGGAGCGCTCCACCTCGATGCCGAATGACCGCATCATGGCGATGGTCATGTCGATGTAAGGCTGCGAGATGGGGTGGCCGCCGACCAAACGCAAGGTCACGGGCTCCTTGGCATACGGCGCTGCCATGAGCAGAGATGACACGTACTGGGACGACACGGTTGCGGCCACCTCGATGACGCCACCACCAAAGCCGCCTGCCGCATCGACGCGGACCGGCAGGCTGTTCTCCTT
The DNA here is from genome assembly GCF_000145635.1 of Gaeumannomyces tritici R3-111a-1. Taxonomy (NCBI): domain Eukaryota; kingdom Fungi; phylum Ascomycota; class Sordariomycetes; order Magnaporthales; family Magnaporthaceae; genus Gaeumannomyces; species Gaeumannomyces tritici. Next base: position 244,179 of record NW_008804551.1, read on the forward strand.
GCCCAGGTAGGTGATGCCAATGCCGTTCGAGCGCAGGGCGGTCACGAGTGCGCCGATGGGGCGCACCTTCATGCGTGCGTTACCGGTCAGCACTGTGGAGGAGGCACTTCCGTCCTCGGCGGGCGAGCACAGAGCGGCAACGGTGGTGAGGAAGCGCGAAGCGGTGCCCGCATTTCCAAGATAGAGCTCTTCCTGGCTGGCGACCAGCTGACCGCCGCGGCCCTCGACAACCAGCACCTCGCCGTCGTCCTCCCACGAGCAGGTGGCGCCGCGCAGCCGACCGATGGCGTTCAGCATGTGCTCCGTGTCGTCCGAGTGCAGGAGGTTCTTGATGCGACAAGGCCCCGTGCCGAGGGCGGCCAGTACAAGAGCCCTGTTGGATATGCTCTTGGAACCGGGCGGGGTGACGTCCACCTTGAGGCCAGGGCGTACGCCGGGGGTGACGCGGACGGCAGGGGAGAGGACAACGCGGATGGCGCCGTCGTCGACGCTGCTTGCCTTGGGCTCGTGGCACTTGCCAATGGCGGAGAGCAGTACAATCTTTTTCTGCCTGCCGTCGTTCTTCTTGTCGACGGCCATCTTGTTCAGCAGGACGTCGACGGGGCACTTCTTGCCGGCCGTCAGCTTGACCACGCGCTTGTCATCAACCGACGTGGGCAGGTCGTAGCTGGCTATGCACTTGGCCAGGCGGGCGACGGCGGCAGGGCGCAAGATGCCCAGGTGGCGGGCCAGCTCGGACTCCTTGACCATGCCAATGGCTACAGCCTCGCCATGGAGAACCTGGGGCGTGAGGATGGCCTCAAAGGCGTGGCCGATGGAGTGGCCAAAGTTCAGGAGATTGCGCAGCCCGCCCTCCTTCTCGTCAGACGAGACCACGTGGGCCTTGACGCGGGCAGAGCCCAGGACGATGCGCTTGAGGATATCGCGGATCGGGAGGAGTCTCTCGGCGGAGCACGGGCGGCGGACGGCGGACAGAATGGCCTGGGCGTTCTCCTCGAGGGCGGTAAACTCGGCAGCATCCCAGATGGCAGCCGTCTTGACGACCTCGGCCATGCCGTTGATGAACTCGCGCGCGGGCAGGGTGTCGAGGAAGGCCAGGTCGATGTAGATGCGGCGGGGCTGCCAGAAGGAGCCGATCAGGTTCTTGCCCATCGGGGTGTCGATGGCGGTCTTGCCGCCAATGGACGAGTCGACCATGGCCAGCAGCGTGGTGGGCACCTGAACGAAGCGGACGCCGCGCATGAAGGTGGCGGCGACGTAGCCGATCATGTCGCCAATGACGCCGCCACCCAGGGCGATGATGACGGTGTCGCGGGTGCACTGCTGCTCCAGCATCCAGTCCTCGATCTCGGCCTTGGTCTCGCGGCTCTTGGAGGCCTCGCCCGGGGGGATGGCGTAGGTGAGCAGGCGCGGGGCGCGCGCCGACGTGGTGCCCTTGGCCAGCGCATCGTTGAAGACAGCCTCGAAGGACGGGACGTAGATGGGGGACAGGTTGGTGTCGGTGATGAGGACGTAGGTGGACGAGGCGATGTTGGCGAGCAGGTCGTGAGTCACGTAGTCGAGCCAGATGCCATGGTCGACCACGATGCTGTCCTCGCCGAGGATGCGGATCTTGGTCGGGTCCGACGACCCGCTGGCCGCCAACATGGTGTGGTGTCAGGCAAGGCCAATTACTGCTGGGGCTGGTCTATGTTGGCCGGCTGGCGTCTTGCTTGCGTCTTGCTCCAGCCTCGTCGATGCAGCTTCAGGTCGAGTGGTGTTGGCCGAGCTCTCCTGAACTCCTGAAGGCTGAAAGCGAGGGGCAGCCCAAACTCAATTATTAGCCTATGCTCGAGTGGATTCTGTGGACCAGCTCCAGCCAGCCAAGTGAAGCTTTCCAGCTGTTGGCTACGCGCTATACCTTTCTCAGCACTCCCAAGCGCACAAATAGCCTATATTGATGCTAGGGAGCCAAGCTTATGGTCCTGACTGTCTGGCCATTACTCCCCAGCGGTTTTGCAATCTCCAAGCTCGACGACCACCATAATGTTTGTGCCCCTCCTCCGCTCCCGGCACCTCGCCCACTCGTGGGGCAGCAGTGTGGGCCTGGCATATTTCCAGCGGCCAAAGGGGTTACATCCCGCTGGCGATCGCTTGGGCTCATGCTTATGTTTTTGTAAGCGACAGACGCGTGCCGCTGACGGAATTATCAGCTTCATGTCTCTCGAACAGCCACAAGACTCTGGCCGATCAAACTCAAGGCAGGTCTATACACCCTTCACCTATCTAAGTACGAGACATTGCCTCCAAGATGACGATTCAACTTCAGGAGTTGGCAAAGTTTTCAAAATCCAAATCGGCGGGCGCATCTGAGTTCCAGGCAAAGCGCACGTGCATTAAAAACCAGTCCAGCACAAGCTTCGTTGACCTCGTAATCACTAGCCTAGCAGTTCATCTCAATGTTCCCAGATGAAGCCTTATGAAGAGCCGTCCTGATATAGGCCGGCGCGCAGAACATGTCTGTCTCGAAGGACATCCAGATGTCCGAGCAGGGCCAAGGGCGGCCGTCGGTGCAGCCGCATCCCCAACTATTTCGAAACAATGGCGGAAGGTAGCCGGGAGGTCAGTAGAGGGGATATGGGAAGAGCCAAGGCATTGCGCAGAGAAGAAGGCACCCACTCGTTGATGACCCTGCACTCGCCCCGGAAGTTGTCTAGATAGCCGGATCCGCAGTACTTGGTGGGCTCGTTGTAGAGGTCGGCATCGAACGACACGATGTGCCATTGCTTCCACGTCTGCAAAAACATGTTATTGCCTCTCACGTGTTAGCCGTTCTGTGGAACCTTCTTTTTTTCTCTCTTTTTTTTTGGCGTTCTTGGGGAAGGGCACCGACGCCATGGTCAACCATCTCGCATTTGTTGATGCCGCGCAGCGGGCCGTTCTTGGGGGGGCCCGGGGTCGGGCCGGTGAGGGTGTAGGTGCTGATGGGGCTCCCGGTGGTGCTCACGACGACCACCTTGGTCCCGTACACGGTGGTCAGCTTCGTGGTGATGGGGCGCCGGCTCGACGTCGCGAAGGTCCTGGCCATGATTCCGTCGGTGGTCATGGCAATCCGCGATTCCATGGTCAGGTTCGCGGTGGTGTTTAGGGTCTGCTTGGCGGCGTCCAGGGTCGAGTTCGCGGTGATCAAACCGTCGCCGCGGGCAGCAGTGCTGCCCAGGGCGAGCAGGACGGCCGTGGCCATGGTTGTGATGCCTGGGATCATCTTTGGTTCTGCTTGGCGGGAGTTGTATGATATTCACACTGATATGTCACGCTAACGCCCCTACCCGGTTGGCGACGAGAAAAGTGGCCAGACCGTGAACAATGGAAGAGAGAAAAGACTGGATGGACGAGCAGACAGACGAGAGTGGTTTAATACAAGTCTGCGGCAAATTTTCAGTGGTGACTTCGCCTCATGACCTCAGGGGCTTGAGGCTATTCAGGAGTTTTGGCTGCATCATTACTGCCATCGACGTACATGGCTTCCATATCTTTTTTTTCTCTACTTGATCTATAAACTCAATCCCACAAGGATGTCTGTTCAAGCAGCAGATTTGCATGTCAAATTTCTAGGCTAGCGCACCTCCCAGACCTGAGAATCTGTGACATTGTCAACGCTAGCGGCCTCCTTGACTTCACCCTGCTGCTCCGCGCCCCAGTCCACCTTCAAGCGCAGTCCTCGCGGGTGGTCATCGGGGATCGAGACCGTCAGCTTGCCCGACACCGTCTGGCCCTTGGTCAGCGTGAGAGGGGCGCAGCCTGGGCGGGTGGTCAGGATGCCCTGCTTCCAGTGCGTCGGGGTGCCAAAGGGCCCCGTGGTGAAGGCGACGCGGTCGGCGCGGCTGCTGTCGCCCCAGGCAAGGGCGGTGGCGTCGGGCGGCTCGACCGTCTTGCCGCGCGCGTTGCAGAAGAAGGTGTCGAACCAGACGACGAAGGCGTCGAGGCGCGGCGCGTCGGCTGTCAGGGTGGAGCGCCAGGTGGACTCGAAGATGAGGTCCTCGACGCGGACCGTGTGCAGGTCTAGCATGCGGAACATGAAGGGCTCGCCGCACAGGGAGCGCGGGGGCAGCACCTCGATGTGGCTCTCGGCGCAGATACCCTCCTGCATGGCCTTCATGTCGAAGCCGTAGACGTTGCGCCAGAACGTGATGTGGTCGTCGACCCAGTCCTGGTCCGACATGGGGGCCACCCACATGGACGTGTGGCTCGGGACCAACAGGCCGTCGGGGGCCAGGTAGCGGTCGCGCGCCCACAGCACGCTGGGGAGCATGGCTTCGTAGAGCAGGCAGTAGCCCATCCACTCGCTCACGATAATGTCCACCTGCTCCACCGGCAGCTTGACCTCTTCCATCTTGCCCTTGAGGCAGGTGATCTGCTCGCCGAGTCCGTTGTTGAAAATGTTCTCGCGCGCCTTGTCGATGATGTCCGAGTTGTCCACCGCAATGACCAGCTTGGCCCCGGCCTTGGCGCAGAACATACTGAGAATGCCAGTGCCACAGCCGATATCGAGGACCACCTTGCCCTTGAAGAGGTCCTTGTTGTTGTAGATGAAGTCGCGGTATGCCTCGGTGCGCACGGCATCCTTAAGCATAGTCTCGTGGATCTCTGCATTGGCATGGTTAGGCTCCATAAGCGGACATGTTCGGGCAAGGGAAGACCAAGAAACAGCGTGGCGCACCGTTGCTCGCGTACGAGTCCCAGTAGTACTTGGACTCGTCGACTTCCTTGGCCGGAACGGCAGCAGCAGCGCCAGACACGGCCGCGGTCGACGAGGCGCCCTCGTCCTCGCCCCAGCGCTGATCCAGCGTCTGCTGCACTGCCGTGCGATAGTCGGCGAACTGGCGCACGAGGCGGTCCAGCTCAGCTTGGAGCTCGACGTTACGCGATCGGAGGGCATCGGCCTCGCCACCAGCAGCTGCCGACTCCCCAGCAACAGGTGCGGTGCTCTCAGGGAGGTCGTCGAGGGCCATGATGAATGCGTCGTCGGCTAGCACCGGCTTCAGGTAGCGGTCATCCTCCAGGTCAGCCGGCTTGATCTCGGCCGGCAGAGCCGCGCGGTCCAGCGCCCGCTGGCGGACTTCAGGTATCGTCTCAGGTTAGCACGTACTCACGTCGGTGGGATCCGCACATCTGGGAATGGATACCAACCATAGTTGATAAGCTTGATGCAGCCATAAAAGTCAAGCCCCAGCCTGTCGCGCGTGGCAACAAAGTCGAAGCCATGCTTGTCTTTGCAGTGCTTCACCATGGAAGCAGCATCTGTAAAAACGGCATCGTCGAGGAGCGACACGATGGTGGGCGGTTCCTCGACTTCGTTCTCGGCGTCGACCCAGCCGTCCTCACTCGACGTATCCGAGCCGCTGGAAGAAGGGGGCCCGGCCATGTTGGAGGTAGATGGATATCGCTATCTCTTCTGGTGCAATAGGATTGGATACTGCCAATAGAACTCAAAGATTATGTTTGTGCCTAGTCCAAGTCGAGCCGTTCCACGTCGAGTTGTGTGCGACGGATTTTCGAATTTCCCCCACGCTGGATAAACAAACTGCCAATCTGGGAACTTTTTTTTCTCAAGACCCCTCCTTCCCCTCCTGAGTGTTTTCTCGTTCCCTCCTCAACTCCCACCCATACATTTTATTCGCCAATCCGATCTTTGCAGGCCGTTCGTTAATTTTTGGGGTCCCCACATCCTATATCTCTTGCAAGAAATTGCAAAATCACACATGGAAAAAGATTATAATCCCGGCCTCACCTCGAGCCCCTCGAGCTCTGTCCCAATTGCTCCCCCTCACACTAATGATTACACAGCATGATCGACTACGACAGCTTTTGAACGCTCCCGTCTGTCTCTTGGATATCTGGGCAGGGCTGAGTGTGTTTCCACATTCATAGGGACAAACTCTTGGGATAGATGGAAGCGTGCCGACAAACTTCGAGAGCTTGGTGAACATGCCCAAGAACATGGAGAACATATTCAATGACAAGCGGTGGTTGGGCCGGTTCAAATTCGCACGTGCTTGTCTAGAGCCAGGAGAACGCCCGGGAGTAGCCTTTCACTTCCTTCACTCGTCATCATCGTCCTCGTCTTCGTCAGAGTCCTCACCATCAGAAACCGTCTGGCCGAGAGCCTTTAACCGTTCCTGAGAAGGGGAAATGGGTTAGCGCCATGTACCGCTGTGTTGTCAGGTTGGGGCACAAGGAGGGCCAAACACTAACCTTGTACTTGTTGGTCTTTTCCTCAAGATCACCAAACACCATCAGAAGGTCGTCCAGTTCACCCTGGGTCGCCTTCTTTTCTGATTGCGCCTGTTTCAACAGGGCGTCGTTCTAGGAAGGGGAAGTCGAGGTTTGTCAGTAAAAGAGAAACAGATGACAGGAGCGCCGCGCCTGTTCACCCCTTTTGAACTCACCTTCTTCACTTGCTCCTCCTTGCTTGCCACCAACTTCTCCTTCGAGGTCACAAGCCGCTCCAGCTCACGAAGCCTTCCGTCCCGCTCCGTAAGGTTCTTTTGCAGCGCTTCCAGTTTCTCTTCAGCCTCCATGGTTGTGGCGACCTGAGCGGCCAGCTTCGCGTTGAAATCGTCCTTGGCGGCCTGTAAGTCATGCGCCCTCGATTTGTTTGCCTGAAGTGCTTGTTAGTCACTTGGGCCGACTATGTTCCGGGCTGGCAGGGCCGCCTTCTCACCTTCATAAGGTCGACTTCGAGCCGGCTTATCGTGGCTCGGAGGTCGGCCACAGCAGCCTCGTTACGGCGCTGTGTACGCTCCAGCTCGGCAGTTGCCAACTTCTTTGCCTGCTCTACTTGCTTCTGGAGCTCGCTCTCACGCGTCTGAAGCTTCTTCTGTAGTTCATCCTCGCGTGACCGAAGCTGTTCCTGTAGCTCATCCTCTCGCAGCTTATGCTTCCTCTGCAACTCCTCTTCCCGTGACTGGCTCTGTTTGCGTAGCTTTCTGCGTTGGGTGTTAGATCTCGTCCCACCAGTGAGCCTATTGGCTGACCAAATGCAGCCGGAATGAGGGCGTGTCGCTTACCCAACTTCCTCCTCATGTAGCCTCTGCAGAGACTCGTTTACTGCCTTGAGCCTTGAAAGCTCTCCCAGGGTCGATTCCTTTGCTCGTCTGTGGTCCGCCTGTTCCTGGCCGAGCTGGCCGTCCAGGGATGCAATCTTGAGCTGTGCTTCTTGTAGTTCCCTGTCTTTTTCCTCCATTTGACTCCGTAGCCCGTCGACGAGCTCTCGCGAGATGCCCTTCTGGACGCCGTTCGCCACCACTGATATCTCCATGCCTGGCTCCCTGTCGATGGCTCGGAGAATGCGGCTGTAATTGTCTTTGAAGAACTCAACAAACGAGCCATCAAAAAAGACATCGGGAAACTTCTGGCCTGACGAGACGTCCAACCGTTGAGGGAGCACCTCGAAATCGCGGACCAGGGGGTGGCTCCTCAGCGTGCTTAGTTTGTCGATGTACACCTCACGCGTCATTTTCTGAAGAAGGATTGGTTGCAGCGTCGTTCTTGGCACAGGCGAATCCTTGGTCGAAAACTCGTAAACAACGCCCAGCAACATGGCGCACAGGCCCTGTACGATCGGCCCTCCACCCGTATTCTTAGCAACGGCGTTGACGAGCCCCTGAATGTTGCTACCTTCCCCGAGGAAGTCGTTGACGCCGTCAAGATCCTCAAATAGCCAGCACAGCAGCAACATGAGACTTCCGATAAGGACCCGCTCATCATCACCACGTCCCAGGCCCGAGACGAGGTGTGCGGTGATGGTTTGGATGCTCGTTACTACCTCCTCACCACTCTCTTCATCGCCCTCGGTAACATCCATAGCCATGGCCTTGGCCTGGGGGCTATCCATGAGCAAGTGCAGCATGATGACGGCGGCGAACCAGTATCGGTAAGGGTTAGTCACCGATTCCTCGGCGGGCGATCGCATCAGGGTTGTCAGCACGTTCGCCGTTTCGTCCGCGCCAGATCGATGGCCCTCTATCGCTCGTGATAAGAAGTGCTGGCGCACTTCCGAGTGATGAAAGAAGTACGCCTTGAGGCACCCGCATGCCGCAAACCTGAGATCAAAGTCCTGCACCGTGTGAACACTCAACGTGAGATCCAGCAGACCATCAATTACGTACACGGTCACTGTGCTGTTTCCCTTGTTGTCCAGAGGTTGCCCGCCCACATGCTGCGGGTGGTCGAGTGGGGAAGGGACTTGAAGCTGAGCAAAATTCTCTTGGAGAACACCGTTGCCTCTGATGATATCGGCACAGGCTACGAGAGCCTGCAGAGACATAGCTTGAATTAGAGAAAGCAAAACCATGGCAGAGGTGGGCCTGACGAATAGTGTCCCCGTATTAAATAGATATGCGTCTATATAGGCACATGGGGTGGGGTGTTTGGCTGCTCACCTCGGCCTTGATGGTTGTGTCTGCGTCATGGTTGAAAGCGAGCTGGAGGGCATGAAACAACAAGCCGTGTTGCCAGAAGGCGGCCTGGTTCTGAGGGGTGCCCACGGCTCCGGCTACAAGGAAGAGCCGGACAACAGCAAGTAGGGCATAGACGTTCCTGTTGCGCTGCTCCTCGGCCCAGGAGGCTATCTCGCGCTCCTCGCCCTCGGCGGGTTGGTAGGCGTTCTTGAGAAGCCCCGTCAGCTTAGCGACGCAACCCGTCTCGCGGAAAAGTGTTTGGTTAGACGGGTTGATTCGCAGCAGGTTGGCCAGGAGTATCAAGCAGTCCTCGACGACGCGGCCGCCCTCAGCCAAGCCACCGTCGGAGGCGACGACTGAGAGAATGCGCTCGAACGCGTTCTCGAAGGCGACTAGCTTCTGGATCTCAACCGAGCTCGGAGTGAGATAGGTGAGCAGGGTAATGGCCTCGTTGCGGACGGCCTCGCGTCGGTCGTCGAGTATGGCGACGAGGCGGGGGATGCCCAGGGGCGCGGTGAGGACGCATTCTTCGGCGCGCTCAGTGCGAGCAGAGTGGACGGCGGAGAGGAGCTGCAGCGAGTACAGCCGCGAGTAGAAATCGGGGGTTTCGAGGAAGTCGAGCAGGAGGGTGATGTTCTCCTGGCGTTGGGTGAACTCGTCGGCGAGCCAGAGGGCGATCTCGTCGGAGGCCTCGGGGCTGTCGTGGTTGGGGCTAAAGAGCATCAGCAGGGTCTCCAGCACACCCTTGACCGTGTCGACATCCTCGCCATCTTTGGATAGACACCCGATCAGGCTGCGGAGGGCGCCCGAGGCGACCGAGGCAGGGTACTGCTTGGCAAAGCTTCGCAGGCCCAGGATGGCGGCGCGGCGGTCCTCGAGCAACGTGGCCGAGCCGAGGCGGCCGCTCAGGACTGAGATGGTCTCGCCGACCGACTGCTTCGCCGGCGCCGCTGGGATCGAGAACATTGTTGGCGGGGTTTGTCGGCAACTTGCGGGGAGGGCAGGCGGAAACTAGTGGGTTCTAGGACAACGAGCCATCGAGGAACGCTTGCAGATTCATGGTGATGGGCCGAGTCGTCTATGGATATTTTGTTTCGTCGAGTCTGTTCGCAGAGCAGCTCCCCTCGAACTCTTCCAGGGCTCGCTGTTTCCTCTCCCTCTACTTTGTCTTCCTAGTCGATCGATTTTGGCGCCTGGCTTCTAGACCCGAGGTTTGGCCTTCCGGGCTGATTGCGTCGGTGATCGAGTTGCGGGCAGCCTGGGCGCGGGCAACATCAATGATCAATGTGGACACCTCACGGCGTGGGCAGGGGCATACATCAGCAATTGTCCCTGACTTAGGGCACCCCGGCTCTTCAGCCATCAAATTGATGTCGCTGTAGCACATGCCGTGCCTGTGATTATGGCAGCAGACCAAGCAGGAGCTACAACTACCACGGAAGGGTATCTCGAATTTTGGGCCGCAAAAGTGACAGCACTGAGGCGCCGAATACTGAGGGAAAGCGAATCGGTAGGAATGAGAATAACATCAGAATATAGGAACAGGAATTCGCTTATTTGGCCCATGTTCCCCCAGGGCCATGCATTTCTCTCTTTTTTTATCTTGCGGGCATATCGTATAATCATAGGACGCTTATTTTACCGTCCTTTGACAACAGTTTACCTCTCGTTCGTCCCTGCGCATTGCGTTCCGAGATGGTTACTTGATTTGGTCTTCCCTTGAGCTTTGGGACGGCATCAGCTCGGGCTGTCGCATCCAGCGCGACCCACACTAAAGCCTGGCGCGCGCAACATTCGGCAGAAAGCTGATAAGATAAACCTCCATTAGTCACCACCCTTGAGGAGATACCTTTGCCCAAGCTAAGTTTTCCACCTGCGGAAAAGGTACTGCACCCCTTCCGGATACTTTTGTTTCGATCCACCTTTGTTCTCACCGCCCTGGTTTTGCAAGACCAGGACCCTTCCAGTCGCCGGATCCGTTGCGGCTTGGTTCCTGCAGCTCCCTCCCGTCCTCCCTCGTCGCACAACGAGCGGCGACAGTTTGCCCTTCAACCGAATCCCATCCGGGCAAGCCGCCGGTTTCCTCCTGTCCCATCACATTTTCTAGGAACGACCCAAATTGCGACGACAAGCCCAACAAATCCGCAAGCCGCGAGCGTCGTCGCTTACCACCGCCGCCATGGGTATTCCTGCGGCGTTCCGGTGGTTGTCCACCAAATATCCCAAAATCATCTCCCCGGTCATAGAAGACAAACCTATCGAGATGGGTAAGTCGTACCCGCGTTCGCGCGCCTTCTCGTCTCTTTGCGACGCTTCCATTCTCGGTGTAGTCTTGGCGAAGCTCTGGTCCCAGTGATGGCTAACAACCGGCGCGTCGTTTGTTTCATCGGTAGACGACGGCACTGTCATTCCCGTCGATACTGCGAAGCCGAACCCAAACGGAGAGGAATTCGACAACTTGTACCTGGACATGAACGGAATTGTTCATCCCTGCGCGCATCCCGAGGACAGGCCCGCGCCCAAGGACGAGGAGGAGATGATGCTTGAGATTTTCAGGTATACCGACCGCGTTGTCAATATGGTGAGGCCGCGCAAGGTACTCATGATCGCAGTTGGTAAGCGCGCCCAAGTTCATATATACTTTTCAGATTCTGTCCACCGCCAACTAAAACGATCACCCCACGCTAACCACTTGGACCCTTCGTCTGGCAGATGGTGTTGCTCCCCGTGCCAAGATGAACCAGCAACGATCTCGACGATTCCGATCTGCGCAGGAAGCCAAAGAGAAGGCTGAGGACAAGATGGAGCTTCTGAAACTACTAAAGCAGCAAAATGGTGGCGACGTTGCCCCCGAGACGCTCGAGAGCGTAACCAAGAAGGCTTTCGACACCAATTCCATCACTCCTGGCACTCCCTTCATGCTCATTCTGGCCGCCAGTTTGAGGTACTGGTGCGCTTACAAGCTGAACACCGACCCCGCCTGGGCCAACCTCAAGATCATCATTTCTGATGCTACAGTGCCCGGCGAGGGCGAGCACAAGATCATGGACTTCGTCCGCTCCCAGCGGTCATCGCCCGACCACGACCCGAACACGAGGCACGTCATCTACGGCCTGGATGCCGATCTCATCATGCTAGGTCTCGCCACGCACGAGCCGCACTTCCGAGTCTTGCGCGAGGATGTCTTCGCCCAGCAAGGAAAAGCGAGGATGTGCAAGCTATGTGGGCAGAAGGGACACGATGCGCAGAACTGTCGGGGAGAGGCCAAGAAGAAGGAGGGCGAGTTTGATGAAAAGGAAAAGGCCGAGCCGCTGAAGCCCTTCATATGGCTGCATGTCTCTGTTCTTCGCGAGTATCTTGCCGTCGAGCTTGAGGTTTCAAACCTCCCATTTCGGTTCGATCTGGAGAGAGCCGTTGACGACTGGATTTTCCTCTGTTGCTTCGTCGGCAATGACTTCTTGCCGCATCTACCTGCCCTGGAAATCCGTGAGAACGGAATCAACACCCTGACCAACATCTGGAAGCGGAACCTGGCAACCATGGGCGGCTACGTCACCAAGGACGGCCACATCGACCTAGAGCGGATCCAGGTCATCATGAACGGTCTGGCGCAGCAAGAGGACTCTATCTTTCGGAAGCGAAAGGAATCGGAAGACCGCAAGGAAGCAAACGCCAAGCGGCGCAAGCTCCAAGATGACAGAGAGAAGTACGGGAGGAAAGGCGGGCAAAACGAGTCGTTTGGTGGTATCGCCGAGCCTGGAAAAATCATCACGCACGACATGGTGGTCAACCGCGCCGCAACCCAGGCGCAGGATGCCAATGTGGCAAACAAGAGCGCGGCGAGCATTCTCAAGAGCCAGATCAAGGCTCTTTCGGCTCCAGCGGGCGAAGCCACCCCTCCCGAGACACCTGTCAAGAACGGAGGTGACTCGGAAGACTCGAAAGACTCGAAGCCGGACACGCCTGCCTCAGAGACGCCCGCGTCGGCTCTCGGCAAACGCAAGGCTGAATTGTTGGAAGATGGCGATAGCTCAGCCGGGCCCAACAGCCCTGCCCCTGGCACGCCATATTCTGGTGCAGCGGAGGGCCCCGTCGACACCGTCAGGATGTGGGAGTCGGGATATAGTGATAGGTACTACGAGCAAAAGTTCCACGCCGACCCCAAGGACGTTGGTTTCCGCCACAAGGTGGCCCACGCGTACGTCGAGGGTCTGGCGTGGGTACTCCTGTATTACTTCCAGGGCTGCCCGTCATGGGAGTGGTACTACCCCTACCACTATGCTCCGTTTGCGGCCGATTTCCAGGGCCTTGCGGATCTCAAGATCTCATTCGAGAAGGGGAGGACGTCGAGACCCTATGAGCAGCTCATGAGCGTGCTGCCTGCTGCGTCTCGCGACAACCTTCCTCCCGTCTTCCATGATCTCATGACAAACGAGGACAGCGAGATCATCGACTTCTATCCCGAGGACTTTGAGCTCGACCTCAATGGCAAGAAGTTTGCCTGGCAGGGTGTCGTGCTTTTGCCCTTCATCGAGATGGACAGGCTTCTGGCTGCCGTCGAGGCCAAGTACCCGCTGCTTACACCGGAGGAGGCGGCGAGGAACGGCGTGGGGAAGGAGGTGCTCATCTTATCTGACGCCCACGAGGGGCTTTATGAAGACATCATCACACACTTCTACTCGAAGAGACAAAGTGGCTCCGAGTTCACGCTCAATCAGCGGAATAGCGATCTCTTGGCAGGCAAGGTGTCGAAGCTTGACGACTACCTGCCCCACGGCGCGCTAGCGTATCCTTTGGAAAGGAAAAGCATGCCGGATGTCGAGTACGACCGCTCATTGAGGTATGAATCACGCGGCCAACCCGGTCCCTCCTGTTGACATGCCATATCACTAACGCTACGCTCTACATTTTAGTGTGCATTACGAGATGCCCAAAGCACATCCCCACAAATCCATGCTGATGCGAGGTGTCAAGTTGCCAACCCCAGCGCTCACCCGGAGTGACCAGGAGGAACTACGAGGGAAGCTGCGTGGTCGTGGCGGCGGCGGCTATGGCGGTCGCGGTGGCTATGGAAATGGCAACGGCGGCGGCTATGGCAACAATGGCGGCGGCTATGGAAACGGCGGCGGCTACGGTAACCGTGGCGGCTATGGCAACGGCAACTCATACGGCTCCCGAGACCACCGGGGTGACCGGCAGGGAGGAGGAGGGCAGCAGCACCGCAATCAGTCGTGGCAGCCTCCCGCACCAGGCCAGTCCGGATTCGGGGTGGGCTCGCTTCCCCCGCCTCCGCCTCCCGGACAACACTACGGCGGCCATGGCCAAGGATACAGCAACCAGTATCCTCCAGCCTACCCCCAAGGATACCCACAGTATTCCGGGGCGTATCCGCCAGCTGGCGCACCTGCTTACCCGCCGTCATACCCACCGCAATCGTACGGCGGACATGGGCAGCACGGGCAATACCAACCTCCTCCGCATGGGGGACATCGCGGATCGTATAACAGACACGACGGCGGCGGCCGGGACCACGGCTCTCACCACGGCGGAGGCGGTGGTGGTAGAGGCCGGGACAACCGTAACGACAGACGGTACTAATGGATGAAATGGAGGTGCTACCCGCCCATGGAGTGGCAGACCTTTGGTTGGGGGGAAATGTTGGCTTCAAGATCTTCAAAGTTGTATCATTTGTATAAGAGGAAGGGTGACTGGGTCTTGTTTGCATTTCTGTTTTCTATATGGACTCGATGCTGTCGAGTTCGCGCGATGTTTGAGATATCCGAGGCAGGCTAAGGATAGCCGAGCAGCCCAGGCAGCCGGTCGCTGCTCAATCCCCATATGCTTCATATGGTGTTCAAAATTGCCACACATTGTCCAACAGGCAAGGACTATATTATTTTAGACGAGGCATACCTGTCGTCGATTTCAGAGTGGCGCATCCATTGTTCCCAACACATGTCCTGTCACGAATCGAATGTTTTACAAGATCTTGCCTTTGTTGACGACAAATGCTTCAATGGCAGCTAGAAATGCGCAATAACGTCGATTAGTCAGCCTCGTACCTCAAAGTGATAGGATAATTAAGTCTTATCCGTATTTTCAACTTACCTACGGCGGCCCATAGCCTGTTTTCGGCTTCCTCAAATACCAGCGATCTGGGGTTGTAGAAGACCTCGTCGGCGACCTCCTCGGGGTGGCGTGGGAGACAGTGCATGAACTTCCAGTCAGGCTTTGCGCCACCGCGCTTCGCAAGGTCGTTTGTGATTTGGAACCCGGCAAAGGCCTTGAGTCGCTTCTCGGCCTCGGCCTCCTGGCCCATGGATACCCACGTGTCCGTCACCAGGATGTCGGCGTCCTTGATGGCCTCCTCCGGAACCTGGGTCTCAGTGAGCTTTCCGGGGTGGGGGGCGGAGGAGGCGGCAGACTCGATCAGGCTTCTCATCGGGGCCGGGATGCCGTAGCCGGCCGGGGAGGCGACCGCGACGTCGGCGCCGAGCTTGACGCCAGCGATGGCCATGTCGAAGAGCACGTTGTTGGAGTCGCCGACCCAGGCGATCTTGACGCCCTCCAGTCCGAGGCCGCCGCCGCCCTCCCCGCCGGCAGACGAGGGGAAGGCCGAGTGGATGGTCAGGAAGTCGGCGATGGCCTGCAGCGGGTGGAAGTCGTCCGACAGGGCGTTGATGACGGGCACGCTGGAGTGCTCGGCCAGGCCCGCCACGTCCGAGTGCGGGCCGACGCGGGCGACCATGCACGAGGTCATGGAGGATATGACGCGCGATGTGTCAAGTAGCGACTCGTTCACCTGTCAAAAAAGACCTCGGAGCATCAGCACGAAAGTTGGAAACATGACATAATATGCGGCCATTTTGCACACGTGCCTTGCCCACACACATATATATACAGGGTGCGGGATGCAAAAGGTGCTTTTTTCTTCATCTTCACGTCTGGGGGAGCTTTACACCAAGCTGGATGTCGTCCTTGCCCAGGAACATGGGGTGGCCGCCCATCAGGGCGACGGCGGCCTCGGTGGAGACGCGGGTCCTGGTGCTGCGCTTGCTGAACATCATGGCCACCGTCTTGCCCGAGAGGGAGGCGGCCAGCTGTGCGGGGGTGCTGCCGGCCTTGACGGCGCGCTTGTGCGCGGCGGCGGAGCGGACAAGGGCCGCGAGCTCGGCGGGGGCCAGGTCCGCCATGGACATCAGGTGCCGGGGCTTGGGGGCGGCCGTGGAGTACAGACGGCCGCCCTGCCGCAGCCGGGCACCAGCTAGGGCGTTTCCTAGAGTCCGGACGGCTGGACGATGCATTTTGTGGTCTTTTGTCTTGGGTTAGGTAGTGTGATTTCTTCCTGGGCACCTGATAGGTGTATGTGGTTGGGAATTTGTCTCTTTTGTCTCTGATGGTGGTTTTGTGTGAGGTCAGTGACTCAACCAGAGCTCCTCGGCGGCAGGGGTTGCTCCAGCTCCAATTGAGGTGGTGGAGGTCTGGTGCACGGCCACGAGGGGTGCACACAAATTTAGCACCCGCCGCCGACCTGCATGCCCCGCCCCTACTACTCACGTAATGTCGCGCCCTGGCTTGTCGCCCCCACCGGCAGTGGCTTGCCGACAGCGGCATCGCCAGTCAGTCACTTGAGGCAATTGCAGCGTGGCAGGGATCCAAGACACTGAACTGAAGACTGACACGCCGACTGGCATCGGCCGCCAAACCCAACTTGAGGAAATTCCCGGGGAAATCCCAAGAAAAAGTCCCAAAGGAGAGCATAGTTCGTGGCCCCATCTCTAGCTCCTCGCCCCGACGAACTTACATCTTCCCGACTCGAGCGCTAGGCTAGCCCGCGCCGAAGCTTGGTGCTGTGGCTGTAGCCGACGCGGCCTGACACAGTCGAGCCCGCCGAGAGCCTGGCACCTGGCACACTGACACTGACCCTCCTGGCCAGGAGGAGGCCTGGTTCCTTGGCCAGGCGTGCGGCCCGGTACCTCGCAGGACGATGGCGGTGGTGGTGGCCCACAATAATGGCCTGCGCTGCAAGCCCGCACACACAGAGTCAGGGGCCAATCCCCCGCCGCCCCCACAGCCAGCGGCCGACTGTGCTTGCTGCTGCCCGATATGAGCACCAAGCTCGGATACTCCCACCCGTCTCGAGACCCCCCAAGCACCAGCCCGACAGGGGGTGTTTGATCGATCTCGTCCCCCGCAGACGTGTCGTGCACGGCTGGCAGCTCCTGGACACTGTACCAGCCCTGCGTGTCTGCAACCTCTGATCGCCGGCAGTTGCTGTCCTCGGCCGTCTTCTGAAAAAGAAGAAGCAATAAAAACCCTTCGCCCGCATCAACGACGAGCCAGCCTCACCCAGACGTCAGCACCACCCTTCGCCCCCACGCACCGCTCCTCTGTCCACATCCCCCCTGCGACCAGGGCGGGGAATCATGATCAGGGCGAGGTAGGCCACCGCTGCTTGCTCCAAGGGCCGCATCGCCATGACGGGTGACGCCGGCCTCGTGGGGTGCCTCGTGGAGAGGCTCGCGACGCGGGTAAGATATAGAGCACTCCTTTTTCCTCTCGCATCGCAGACAGCCCGCTAACCTGTCTGCTCGGCACAGCTCCCCCACCGCACCGGCACCCGCAGCGAAGACGATCTTAGCCAGGACGAGATCGTCGGCATCACGCGCGCGACCCTCGTCAAGCTCAGCGCCACCTCGATCGTCCACGTCCTCGACGCCCTACTCGGCCTCCTGACCGAGCTCGCCCGCCCCTACACCAGCGTGGCTGCCCACCCCACCCATGTCCTCCTCTCCGAGTTCTACATACTGGCCCTGATCGCCGACTGCTGTGCCCACCACTGGGCCTCGGTCGGGCGCAATGGTCGCGCCTCTCCGCTGTCCACTGACGATGGCTTTGACGAACCACTGCTGCTCCCGCGCAACATCGCCTCCCTGCCCGCACCCCAGCCCTTGCCCGACGCTCTGGTGACCAGGATATTCGAGTTCATCAAGCTCTTTTTTGGCCCATTGCCCGATGGATACGTCCTGCCCGCCAAGACGCTGCTGGACGAGACCCCGGGCTCCCTGACGCCCGCTCCAGGCGAATCCGACGGCCCAAAGTCGGTCCGTTCTGGCCGCTATGGCGACGACGTCGACAGCACCGGGCTCATGGACATGAATGCGCCGGCCATCGAGACGAACGTCAAGACCATCGTCGAGTTTGTGACGGCAACGAGCTGGCCGGCCGCGTTCGATTACTTCCGGAACGTCATATACACCCTCCGCGCCACTGCTGGCCCGGTGCAGGGGCCGCCTATATCGAGCCTGGTGGCGGCCGATGAGGAGCGAGCTGCGCTCGTGATCCTGCGCCTGGTCGCCTACTTCTGGGTTGATGCCAACAAGCTGGGTCAGATGATCCAGGAGCTGTGTTCGAGCTTCTTGCACTTCCGCAAGCACTTCCAGAACACCGTCGCCGTCGTTGCGCCCCTCCTCATCTCCCGCTGGCTCGACCGGTTTCCCGACGAGTTCGTCCAGCTGCACACCATGCACAAGCGACTGGACGGCGGCGCCGACACCCTCTTTGATATGACACATACGGTGGTGGACAACGCCCGAAGACGCGCTCTGCTCTACCCCTTGCAGACTACGCTTCTGTTCTTGCTTCCAGACGTCTTTGAGGTCGCGAGCAACCTCCGCGAGGCCAAGAGCGGCAGCATGTCCAAGAAGGTCGGCTTCCTCGATAGCCTGAGAAAGGCTCTGCGTAATAGGAACGAGCAGGCCGCCTATTGTCTCGTGTCTTTGCTCCGCGCAGCCCGCCACTTCAGCGCCGAGAGCGACTCGGCCTTGCTGAGCTACGCCATGGACGTCCAGGACGAGGTCCGCGACGCCGTCTTCCGCAAGGTACACGGCGCCGATGCTTTCATGTTCGACCAGGATATCCTGACCGCCGCCTTCGTGAGCCTGGCGCATCTCAACTTTGAAATATGCGTCGAGTCCCTGTGCCTTACTTGCCTGGCCCCTGCTGCCCCTCACGGATTCAAGATCGCGGTGATTCAGACCTGCTCGCACTTTGCCCGTCTGCGGGACAACAAGAGGTATCTCCGTCTCTTCGCTGCGGCGGCTCCCTTCATACAGGGCCAGATCACGGTGAGTTCTCGCTGCTACGTCGGCCCATACAAAATATCAAGGCAGCAAGCCGACTAACTGCGTGTTTGTGTGCCGAAAAGACTATCTCATCACAGTTCACCGAGATGCTACTTGGAAACCGTGGCGCCTGGAACAGACGCTCGGATCACAGCACGTCCATCATCATGTTGTGCAATATTCTTGAATTTCTGAACGCCTCACCCATGACCCTCTTCTCGGGATCGCCTGATGGCACGGATGAACGGAACAGCTTCTTCGAGGACAATTTTGAGTCCCTTTTCTCGTGCATGGTCGTCGCCGACGAGGCTGTTAGGCAAGCTGCTGTCGGAGTCGCAAAGCGTCTTTTCGCCGAGGAAAATGTCCTCGAGTCAATCAGGGCCTCCAAGAGGCTCGGGTCAAGAGACTTCAAGCGAAAATTCTGGCGGTTAACGTGGGTTGCAAGCCCTCCTCTCGATTGACTTCTCCCTAGTCTGCTAACGCCCGCCTCCCCGGGATATAGGTCTCTTGTACTGTCCAACATGTGTGACAATCTTCCCAGCGAGGACCCTGCTTCGGACCTGAGGGTGATCCACAACTTTCTAGAATTGAGGCTTCTGCTCCTCACATATGTCAAGGTGAGTCAACAGGCGAAGTGGCACTCATCCGGTGCTTCGCCGAATCCCCTTTGGACCAAAGTGACGGCCGAGGCTGAGCTCATGTCAATGCTACCGTTCTAGGAAATGGACGGGCTCGTGGATGATGTGCCAGAAAGAACAGCTGCGTACACGAGGCTCGAGACTGCCCTGTTGGTATCGCTATGCTCGGCGGATATCGACATGTGCCAGCTGGTGACTTCCTGCTTTGGTCGATTCCTGGAGGAATGCCGTGTTATCGATGTTGGGTCGGAGGCGAACAAGCCATCGCTGCCACTCCTCCGCAACGGGGAGGTCTTTTCCGAGATATCTTCTCGCGGATTCCGCTTCACCGGGCTGGTGGCGTTCCAAAAGCGGATGCGCGGCTTGCTGCGGCGCATGCAATACCCCAGTGCTGGCATCCTGGATGCTTGGGAGATCGGATTCGAAAAGTGGCTGCACCTATCCAAGGACGTATCGACGGCGTCGGCAGAGACTGTATCGGAAAAGACGGTGGCTGAGTGGCGAAACTTCTCGGGCTTCCTCGCGTCGCTGGGCGGCATCTGCATTGCTGATCAGGCGGCCGTCCTGGAGGAGCCTGTGATCAGCGGTCTTCGGTGGATTGACAGGCTGTCTTCCGAGAACCACGAGGAGCCGCTGCTCAACAGGTATCTGAGATTAAGCATCCAGCTGCTGGCATGCCACAGCGTCAAAGTCAGGGAGACGATGCGGGAGGTGCTGTCGACCGAGGTGTCCCCTTCGCTTTACCAGCCGCTCTTCAAGGCTCTCGAGGCTGAGCTTGACATACTCTTCACGGGCGCCTTAGAGCAGTCGGTCAAGGACCAGGATAGCGAGATTGTGTTTGCGGAGCAGTCGGCCTCGCTCCTGAGGGCCCTGGTGGAGAGGCTCGATACCCCTTCCGACCTGGGAGCTGCTTCGTCGGTCCACCTGGGTGCCCTCACCCTGAACTTTGCCAAATTCCTGGACAGTGTCTCGGACAGCCCTAGCAGCCTCCGGGTCAAGATCAAGATCTGCCAGCTGTGTGAGGCGGTCACTAGGAGAAAGGAGCACCTCAACCTGAGGGACGACGTGCGCATCCGAAACCAGCTCCTGGAGTACATCTTTGGCTGGATTGCGCGTCCCCGATCGCCCCGTGCCGAGTCTGTCATGTACGGGGGCGGCAGGCAAGACGAGATGTCACGGGTGCAAAAGGACCTCGACAAGGCATGCCTCAAGTCGCTAGCCGAGCTCACTTTCCGCCTGCCCCTCCAACCAGGGGACGGGCAGACAGACGCTGGGACAAGCGAGCTGAAGTCGCAGATGTTCCACACGTACTTCAACCGCTTCCTGTCGCTCCTCAACCTGGAGTCGGCCGACACGGTCGGCAGGGGCGACCACTCGCGCGACGACAATGCGTCCAGCTCGGAGCTCGCCATCACAATTCTGTCGAACCTCTTGAGTGCCAACATCGATGTCGGGCTCAAGCACTCCCTCAGCATCGGCTACCACGAAAACGTCGACATCAGGACGGCTTTCGTCAAGGTCCTGTACAACATTCTTGTCCAAGGCACCGAGTTTAGCAACCTGTCGGATGCTGCGGTGACTGAGAAGTACGACGAGCTGCTCGAAGTATGATTATATTTCACCCATCTTGGCTCCATGTTTCGCTTTGTGATCTTGCTGTCAACTGACATTACTTTTGCCCGTGGTATGTAGCTGCTCACTCGGGACACAACCTTGGCTGTTGCCATGAGTGCCGTCTGCCCAAGCAGCGAAGTGGACGAGCTGACAATATCGCTCTTGAACATTTTTGAGAAGCGGGGCCGCAGCTTTGTTCTGATCGAGGCCTTGATCAAACAGGAGATCGAAGATACAGGTCAGTACTCGCTCGGATTTGAGGGCATTCTCGTTCTCCAGGCTGACTTGAATGTTTCGGATCAGAAAATGAATCTGAGCTTCTCCGAAGAACATGTGTTGCCACCAAGATGCTTTCTGTGTTTGCAAAATGGAAGGGCTCGTTGTATCTCAAGGCAACCCTACAAAAGGTCGTCGAGAGACTGATGCTCACGTCCAAGGATCTGGACCTAGAACTGGATCCCGCCCGTGTTGGCTCGCAGGAAGAGCTGCAAAAGAACGCGCTGCAACTTCGCATTGTTGCCAAGGTGTTCATAGACGACATTTGCGCTTCGTCGACCAGCATCCCGGCATCGTTTCGCAAGATTTGCAGCATTGTGAGTTTAGATCTTGGCGTCCGATTGCCGTGCTCTGGCTGACGTCCCTTTTGTTCGACAGATATCCAACGCAGTCATGGCAAGATTCCAAGAATCAAAATACACTGCGGTGGGCGCCTTCATCTTCCTCCGCTTCTTTTGCCCGGCCATCGTGGCACCCGAGGTTGAAGGTCTCGTCTCGACCTCGCCCTCCAAAGAAATGCGGCGAGGGCTGCTGCTCATCGCCAAGGTCATACAAAACCTGGCCAACAATGTTCTGTTTGGCGCAAAGGAGCCTTACATGTTCCCTCTCAACGACTTTCTGGCCCAGAATATATACAAGATCACCACCTTCCTGCGAGAGATTTCGGTGCCTCCTGATGTGCTAGACTCGAGCACCGGCGGCGAGTCGTTCGACTTTGGGTCCTGCGTGGCCCTGCACCGCTTCCTCTACGACCACTGGGACCACGTACGGCAACGGCTCGTCTCACGCGAGAGGCGGGAATACGTTCGCTCGCCAGCCGAGAGCACGCGCGGGCGATCGCCCGTGCTCGAGCCGCTGCGCAGCCTGATTACCAACCTAGGCCCGCCTCCGATGGCTGTGACCTGGAACCGGCCCCTGATCTCGGCCAACAGCCCGCCAGCCTACTCCCGGTTCCAGGACTTCATGCTGCGGAATGCCTTCCGGAGCACAGAGTCCTTTGTGACAGCCCGAGCTGTTTATGACGGCGGAGAGAGCAAGGTCAGTGCCGCCCACCTCGTTTCGTTCTTTGTAACTTCTTTCCCTTTGCTCTTTGCTGACAAGAACACGACGGCAGGATGGGCTTTCAATAATCTGCGTGATCCTGCGCAACATTGATGCCGAATCCATCGACTATGACACTCTAATCTACTGCTATCTCAAGATTGCAAGTAGATTGTGGCATCGTCCGTTTGGGTTGCTCATCGACGCGACATGCTACAACGGCCAGAGCGAGCCGCAGGACGAGCTGTTCCAGAAGCTAGAACTCCTCATGCCTATCGAGCTTTCAAGGCAGCTGTCTAGGGTCTACGTCTACAACATGAACAGCGCCTTTCGGTGAGTCTCTGAAACAGGGGGAGGGGGGGGGGCGGCGCCAAGAGCCAGCACACTGACTGACACACTACTACAGCAAATGCTTCCGGCGGGTGCTTCGCATGGCCACCAAGAACGAGGCGAGCGTGTTCAACCCGCGCAACGTCGAGTACCATCTCATCGGCAGCCTGCAGGAGCTCCAGACGCAGTTTCACCTCAGCCAGCTGCACCTCCCCAAGGAGACCATCAGCGTCGTGACGGACACACGCTACGTGTTCCAGCCCATCACCAAGCTCTCCAAGTCCAAGGGCAAGGTCGATGTGGTGATCAAGGTCGGCAGCCAGTTCGTGCAGGTCACGACGGCCAAGAAGCAGGAGGTGTACCAGGGCCTCCGGCTGAGCACGACGGTCAACGACATCTTCCGGCTGGGCGAGGTGGACGAGGCGCCGACGTCGATCCAGACCGAGGACGACTCGGCGTTTGGGCTGCGGGCCGACAGCGGCAAGATCGTGCTGTACTTCATCAGCCCCAAGAAGACGGACGTGCTGCAGGCGATCCACAGCGCCAAGGCCAAGTACGGCAAGGACACGCGGTCGCTCAAGTCGTTCGAGCGGCTAATCCGGCCGCAGGACGTGCCGGGAACGCTGCTCAACCTGGCGCTGACCAACCTGGCGAGCCCCGACCACGTGCTGCGGCTCTCGTCGTACAATCTGCTGGGCGCGCTTTGTCTGGCCTTCAAGTTCACGGCAGCGTCGCGGCTGATGTGCACCAAGGATATTGCCGTGCCGCTGGACCCAACGCACTTTGTTGTTGGCATCAGCAAGCAGCTGGCACGCACCGAGCCGCAGCTGACGGCCGACTTCCTCAACGAGTTCTTTGTTGGCTGGGACAGCTTCTCGGAGGAGCAGAAACCATTGAGCCTGGCCTACATGGCGCCCTGGCTGCCGGGCCTGCGCACGTCGCTGCTGGCGTCGGAGCCCGAGGGTGACAAGGGCCGCGACAAGATCGCATCGCTGTTCCGCAAGCTCATCGACGTGACGGTGGCGGATCCCACGCTCAACTTTACGCTCGAGCACGTGGTGTGGCCGTGCATCCACGCCGACGAGGTGCTGCTAGACATCCTGCTCGACGAGATCATCAAGACGGCGCTGAGCCTAGGCCTGCACGACGAGCAGACGGAGACGCTGACATGCATCGTCACGGCCATCGGCACCATCACGCTGCGCGGCAAGATCATCTCGCGGTTGCGCAAGGCCCTCAACCGCTCGTCGCTGCGGCCAACCAAGTACCTGCCCGACAACGCCGTGTGGTCCGAGGTGTGCGTGCTGCTGCAGTTCTGTGTGTCGCTGTCGTTCGACAGCGGCGTCCAGTCGCAGCTGTACCTGCCCGAGATCTTCCACGTCGTGACCATGTTGGCCAACACGGGCTCACCAGACGTGCGCCTGCTGGTGCACCGCCTCCTTGTGAACTCGGTACACGCAGCCTGCACCTCGTTCGCCCTCGACGAAGCCCGGCTCAACCGGCTGCGAGCCGCCCTGGAAGCCTTCTCGGAGCCGCGCAACGACATTTTCTCGACGCCGAACCCCTTGCCTCTGGCGCGCGACGGCGCCTCCTTCTCGACCTCACAGGAGGCCGGGCCGACACTGGCGGCAACAGAAAACCTAGCAGCGCAGCTGTTTGAGATATGCTCCATCGCAGCGCCGTCTACAGATGCGGCCAACGCCTGGAGGTCGCGGTGGATGAGCCTAGTGGCCAGCACGGCGTTCCAGAACAACCCGGCCATCCAGCCGCGGGCCTTCACCGTCATGGGCTGCCTAGCGCGCGAGGAGGTGGACGACGACCTACTGTACCAGGTGCTCGTGGCCCTGCGCAACAGCGTGGGTCGGTTCGGCGAGGACAGCAACAGCGAGATGATGGTGGCCATCGTCACGTCGCTCTCCAAGATGATGGCCAAGCTGCCGTCGGCGTCGCGATACGGGCTACAACTCTTTTGGCTGGCCATGTCGCTGCTGCGGCTGGTGCCGCCGAGCCTGTTCAACTGCACCGCCATCTTTCTCGAGTCGGTGCTGACCAACATCAACACGTCGGCCGACATGCGGGGTGACAGGATGGCGCCGTATCTGCTGCAGGGGCGGGCGCAGCTCGAGGAGGCGACGTTGCCACTGGATGACGCCTACGGGATACACTTTACCAGCGAGACTTTCCACTTTGCGGCGTGCGCCTGCCTCGTGCGGGGCCTGACCGACACGGTGACCAAGTCGACGGCTCTGCGGGTGCTCTCAACCTTTCTCGAGATGACGAGCTGGAGGCCGTCGCTGGCGGAGCGGGCGGCGGGCGACGTCCTGCGCTCGCCCTACATGGCGCTCACTCTGGCGCGCGCCGCCAGCCGCGAGGAGGTCAAGGACAGCTTCTGGGTGGCGGGCGTCAACCCGACGGGCCTTGATCGGTCGGCAAGCATCCGCAACGTGCGCGACGTGGCCACCATGAAGGACAAGGACCTGCTGCTCAACACGGCCATCGAGCTCGTCGACTTTCAGTATCTCGAGGACGCGATACAGAACCGGACGCTGCGCTGGCTCAACGAGCTCGCCGTGGAGCGCACTGGCGTGATAGCCCGGCTGTAAGTGACGCCTTTCGGTGACGCCTTTCGGTGACACCTTTCGGAATGGAGTGCCATGTTTCACACCTCTTCTTCCTGCTGACCACGATGTGCTACGGCAAACAAACAGATCGAACCCAATCATCTCCATCCTAGACAGCATCCTGCTAAACTGCCAAAACTCGTCGACGCTTGAGTCGGCGCATCTGCTGATGCAGACGCTCAGCTCCAGCGGCATCGGGCTCGAGTCATCCAGCATGCTCGATGACATACTCGACGAGCTCGGGTTCGGGGGGCTGTGGTCGTGCTCCTTCAACCTGGCGCAGGAGAACACGCCGAGCGAGGCCTTTGGGCTGACGGAGAAGCTTATCGAGCTGATCATCATATAGCCGTCACCTATTTTGTCCCTATATGTGGCGGGCTGTTGCCACGACATATCACCACACATACACACCACACACACACACGACACCACCACGCCAACTATAGCAGCGCACCAACAAAGCTATCAAACAAACCACTTTGGCTGCCGCCGCCCGAGTCGGCCTTGATTATTGTTTTACTTTTACTTATTTGTCAAGCCGCACCGAGATGATTTTGATGTACCCCATGTAGTGTGTGTGTGTGTGCCTTGGGCATCACTTTCTGCCTTTCTTGTCCTTTTTTTTGTCTTTGGTTGTTTGTCGCGAGTGCGGAGAGGGCGAAATGCGGAAACAAAAACGTGAAGTGAAATCTACATGCAACGATGAATGAGGAGATCTGTGCGCTTGGCAGATTCCGGCCTGAGCGGCAGCCGGACTAGACACACAAAACGCAGACGACACGAGGCATTTTATCTACGTTATGGAGCGGGATCGCGGATCGAAATGGGGAGGAAGGAGGAAGGGGTCAGAGGCCCCGAGTTGGATACTACTGCTACTGCTAGGTACTGTTGGATTGGAAACGAACACATGTGGAGAGACCAAGAACGGATCAAAAAGTGCCTTCCGCCCGCAAAGGAGACAGACATGTCAGACGACGGGGTGTGGTGCCAAGATGGGGCACGATGGATGTTTGACGCCATGTCTGTTGCGAGTTAGGTTGGTCGGTTGGTTGGTTGTCTGGTGATTGAGAGAGGGGGGGAGGCAGGCATAGATGGACAAGGAGAAAAGTGACGGCAAAATATGCCGCGGCATCATGTAAAACAGAGAAAAGGATGTGCGAGTGAGCCGAGCCAATGGGCAAAAGGGAGGTAGGTATCGTGCGGCGTGTGGGCTCGGACACCTTTTTCGCTGCTAGTATTTCATCATTCCGTCATGGGCAGGTTTCCTTCAATGGCTGGCATGTACGGTTGCGCGTGCTTTGGTGTGGTGTGGTGGATGTATTATGTGGTCATTGCATCATCAAAAAGCGACCACTTGTCATCCGCTCTTGTCTGTTCTGCCCCAAGGCGTATCAACAAAGAGACCATCAGTGCCTGCTCCACCACCCACCCCCACCATCACCACCACCAGAGCCTGCTACTGTAGACTGTGTCTGACAGCGACGGCCCCAGCGGCAGAATCCACTGCCGCTGCTTTTTCTTTCTCGCTCGTGTTTTTTTTCATCCGTTCTCTTGCTCTCGTATTCTTTCCCGGACCAAGACGCACCCAGATATGTAATATTACAGTGGAAACAACAAGGGAAAGGGTCATCTATCCGGAGGATTCATGAAGGAAAGTAATGGAAATAGAACGTGAAGCAAAAGAAAACCA
>NW_008804551.1:271339-338639 GCF_000145635.1 Gaeumannomyces tritici R3-111a-1
CCAAAAAATATCAATCAAAAACCAGATAAGCCAAACCGCTTGCTGTTGCAACTTGCATGAAAAATGAAAAAAAGAACGAACCGACCCTCCCAGATTTCCCTATACCGACAGTCTATCCGTGACCAAACAACAAAGGAGAAGGGCAGGAGAGATTAGAGGAAGATGAAAGAGGACCGTGCAAAAAATGGACTAGTGTACACAGCCCAGACAACCCTATGACGTAAGTTGGGTGCTGGGCTGGTTTTTTGGGTGGTGCATTGTCGTGACGGGAAATATGGTTCGATAGGAGTGCGGGTCCCCGATACAAGGGGGTAATATATGTACGTCGTAAGAAGATAAGATTTTTTTCGCGCGGTGCGGGGAGGAGGGGAGCGGGGTGTGTGCGTGATGATGCTGTGATGGTGTGTGGGTGTTGCTTTTTTTTGGTGCCCGATCGGCAGGGCTGCTCCCCATCCGATGCGATGGCCATGCCCCCCCTCCTTCCCTGTGTGATTTGGTTGGCGCTCGATGATCCGTCGACAAGGCCCGCCCCCTCTCCGCCCTGTTCTGAGATCCCAAATGGTTGCAGAAAACGGGGTTTGGGAGAGGGAGAGAAGCTGGACCCTGAACTTGTCGGGAATAATAAAAAAAAATAGGCAGGGGGGGGGGGTCTGGCAGCGCGGGGTCGCGAGCCGGCATCCCCGAGAAAGCCAAAAACTGGGACGGGGCTGAGGAGCGAACGAGGAACGGAAACGGGTTCGCTGCTCGTGCTCGTAAGGGTTCCCACCCCCCCCTCCTCCCCGCCGAATCATGGTTCTGATCGGTCGCATCATCCAACTGCTGAGGCCATCGGGGGTCGTGTGTCTGCTGGGGTTTGGGGTGGTGGTGATGCTGTGGTGGGGCGCGTGGGCCAGGGCTCAAATGCCGCCTGACGTCACTGCGCCGCAGAGGGACGGCAGGAGGACCCTGAAAAAAAAAATAGACCCCAGACCCTGAGTCCCACAGAAATGTTGGTGCGTCCAATTAAAAAGCGGGAAGCAGCTTCTTGGCTAGCGTGCACAAGCAAGACGTCATTAGAGCCCTGGGCCTCCGAGACGGCCACACCCCCCGACCCCTCGAATTGATTGAGTGCTGCCGCAGCGGGCTGCCGGCTCTCGCTCTATCCTCCTCATTAAAAGGTAATTGCTGGTTGCTCCTTGGGTTGCGTGGGGTGGCTTGTAGCTTGGCAACTGGGAGCTAAGAGCTTGGCAAGCTCGTAAACCCCCCCTTTTGCCCACACCCTCACGTGATGCTCGTCCTCGTCCTCGTCATCGTCCCTCAGCTTGGGGCTCAGTGGTGCTGGCTGGCCATGGCCCTCCGCCGGTGCTTGCCCGGCACCTCCAGGTCTGGGTGAACGACTCGGTAGTGCCGTGTCAGCGCGTCGGCGCGGCTAAACGTCTTCTCCTCGCCCGTACAGATCTGGCACCGCACCTTCTGCTTGCGCCCGTTGTGTATCGTGTCCTCGTGCCTGGTTAGGTCGTACGGCCGCGAGAAGATGGTGGCGCACGGCTTGTTGGTCGACGGGTTTATCCTGTCGCAGCGGTGCGGGCCCTGCTGAGTGTTGAGCAGGCTCGACGTCATGCCTTGCTGGCCCATCACGGCCATGTCGCCGCCGTCGGGCTTGCGTCCGCTGGCGCCCAGCCCCTGCCGGTGGCCCTCGCGCTTGTGCTTCTGCAGCAGCGCCGGCGTCTCGAAGCGCAGGGTGCACCCGTGGTATGTACACGAGTAGGTGCCACCGTCCGCCCTGGTGTTTGCCGGCCGTTGCGGGCTGTTGACCATGGGGCTGTGGCTGTGGCTGTGCTGCTGGTGGTGGTGGTGATGCTGCTGTTGTTGCTGCTGCCCGATGCTGCTGCTAGTTTGGCTGGGCGCCGACGACGTCGCCCGTGCCAGATCTTGCCTCAAGGGCGTCATCGAGCCCGCGCCGTGCTGCTGCTGCTGCTGCTGCTGCTGCATCGGCACCTGCCCAACGGCCACAAAGGGATACTGTTGTGGTATTTGGCTGTAGAAGTCGAGCGGGATCCCGTTCCCTATGGCTGCCACCGCCTTGCTGATCTGCTCCTCGGCGGCAGAGAAGCCGCTGGTTGAAGCAGAGGGCTGGGGGAACAACGGGAAGTTGTTGACGTCGCTGTCCGCCTCGGGGAAGTCGAGCGCCACGTCCTTTGGGGAAACGGTCACCGGGGTGGCCCGCGAGTGAACAGGCCCCTGCATTTGCTGCCGCATAGCCTCGGCGTCATGATCGGCCTTGACATGCTCGCGCATCTGCTGGGCTGTGTTGAAGCCCATTAATATTTGCTGTTGCTGCTGCTGCTGCTGCTGCTGTTGTTGTTGTTGTTGTTGGGGCTGCTGCTGCGGCTGGGGCTGCTGGGTCATGGTCCCAAAGTCGTGTAGTGGGGCCGGTGCCAGTGGTGAGCCGTTCCTGAAGGGGGACCGGTCGCGCGACACGCCGCCCGTTCCTGGCGACATGTGCTGACTGTTTGCGGCATGGAGCGTCCGTGCGAAGAGCTCGCTTGTGGGCGAGGCTGCCTGCGGCGGAGACTGGGCCTGCGACGGCGAGGATGCCTCCATGGTGAAGTTTACGGGATGGAACAGCTCGTCGTTGAACACGTCCGTTATCGTCCTCTCGAACTTGGGCGCGCTGCTGAGCCCGACTGCGTCGACAAAGTAGTGTGAGCACGGTGAGTCGAGCGGAGGGGAGAGGTAGGAATGAGAGGCCTCCGCCGCGGAGTCCCAGAAGTCGCCACCGACTAATCCGAGCAGCTTACCATTCTTGCTTCTCCTCTCTTCAGGCTCCCCCGGGGCTGGCGTGGCCGGTGAGTCAGCCGAGACGACCGAACTCGCCACCGACACTGGGCGCGACCGTGAGGACGACGCCGACAGCTCCGGTGGTGGCAGGAGCCCCGGCTGGGAGTTTCTGGGTTTTGAGAGCTGCGCGGCGGCCAGCAGGTTCGAGTATTGTGCGCTCGTGTCCGGCTGGTGCTGGTACGTCGGGTAGCTGGGGTAGAAGGTGTCGTGGCCCGAGCCAAAGGGCTTTGCCAGCTGGTAGTAGTCGCTGACGGCGCCGTGCGCGGCCATCGAGTGTCCATCGTCCGTCACTGCGATCTGCGGCGTCGGCGTGTAGTTGGTGAAGGCGGGCGACGCGGGCGAGGCAGGGCCCGAGACGGTGCCAGAGGCCGAGAAGGAGCCCAGGGACGAGTCGCGGTGGTGGGATATGGGCTGCGAGTAGCGGCTGGCAGGCTTTGTTTGCTGTGGCAGCCAGCTGGAGGCGTCGTGCATCCCGTCGTCGGTGCTCCTCGTCAAAGGAGGCGGCGAGTCGGCGTCGAGGGCCGCGTCGTAGCCGGACAGGTCAAGGTCGAGATTGTTGACCGACGGGAAGAGGTCGCTGCCGTGTTGGTTGTAGTATATGCTGCTGTTGGGAGTGGCGTGGTCGTTGACGTTGAGGCCGCTGTGGTTGAGCTGGTCAAGCGGCTGCTGGTGTTGCTGGAAGTGATGATGGTTCAAAGGTCTCGTCAACAACATGTTTGTTTTTGTAAGATTTGAATCTTGGGAACTAGGTGGCGAAAAAGGGAGGTTCAGATCGGACAACGGGGCCGGAGGACGGCATCTATGTAATAAATACCGTCCTCCTTTCAACCGCCCTGGTTGGCAAGCCCACAATGGAGGTGCGGGTTGCAGTTGCATATGACGTATTCGCAGGGGGGTGAGGCACCGAATTCTCGGGGTCTAGGGTGGTGCAGGGATCGAAGCGTAGTGGCCCCACACTCGTCGGCCTTTGTGCAACAAGCGGGAGGGGTGGGGGGGTGTGGTGTATGGATTTAGACCGACGCCTAGCAAGGTTTGTCAGCTGCGCTCTCCTTGGATGGGGCCCTGAGTCAAAGACAGGGCAAGGGAAGATTCCAGCAGTAGCACGAGCGCTGGACATGGCAGCCGCGGCATGTACCTACGTACCACCGGCGAACCCAGCCACTCACACACCAGTTGTTGGCTGCCTCAATCTTCAGTCATGTCGGCTCAGACTCAGGGCTCGATCGGAAGCCTGCCCAGCCGGCCGGGCCTGCTTTGGAATTTGGGCGGTCTTGCTTTGGTCCCAAATCACTCACATGTCCATTTTCCCGTGGCACGCTGTGCCGCTTCGTTCGGGCTGAGCGTGTGCGACATACAGACCATGTCCAGCTGTGGGTTGCTTCGGCCTGCAGGGCATCCCCTGGAGGGAGTGCTTTTTTCCGAGCACCATGCCATTCCCCGATTGATTTCCTTAAAAAGAATAGAGAGAGGAATAAAGTTAGATAAAAATGAATAAAAACCATCCCTCCCAATCGACGTCACAAGGCACCGATCCCGGGGCTCTCTCCCCGGCCATGCTTTTTATCCTATTTTGGTAATTTTCGGGGGGTGGGTGCCAAAACTGCCCACCACGATCATGCCTTTTAGCTCTTTGCTCTTGGCCACGATGCCCATTTTGTCATAAGTTTAGTTCATGTGTTCATGTGGGGGAGAGACGACAGAAGAGCAAGGGAGCAATCCAAATGGTCCACTCCGCTCTGTCGACTATCTTCGGGATACTTTCTTCGGTATGCTATCTTGGGTATCCCATCTGGGGCATCCCGCCCGTCAGGTAGCGAGCGGCCTCGAAATGGGCTTTCGGACCGTATTCGAGCACATCTTGATACGAATAATAATGGACATGTGGCGAAGCCAGCAGCTTGTTCTGGAGCGTTCTATTCTAGCAGCTAGTGCTTGGAATAATGCGGGTAGGTGAGAAAAAAGAAAGCGAGTGAGAGGAAAATTCTGCTGTAGCAAACGTGGCGGATGCCCAAAAGGGTGGCTCGCACTGCTGATTGATCAATCGCAGGAAGCGTGCAGGCACAAGCGCACGAGCAACTGCATTATCAGCCAGACCCTTGGGCCTGGCCAGCCGGCTTGGCCCGGCAATCCCAGCAATCCCAGCTGGAGCACATCTGCACCGCCACGATTGACAACGCTGGGAGCACGATCTAGGTATGTCGTGTCCTCCTCCACGCAGGTACCAGCCGGTCGACCACGTTTGCACACTCGTGTTCTGTTTCTCCCCGAGGAGTCAGATCAGATTAGGGGGGAAGGAGCCAAGATGCCCAACAAAAAAAAAAAGGTCGAACAGCAGCAAGACCTTTTGCTGCCGAGGCCTCAACGCCGACAAGCCGGAGCCCAGGCCAGCAAAACAGGCCAGCAAAACAGGCCGGCTGCTGGGACACGAGACCCAACTCCTCCTTCCCCCATGCAACGTGTCGGCCTCTTCCTCGCTTCTGGCCGGCTACCTCCTCCTCCTCCTCCCGTGCTCAGCTGCCGTGGTCCATCTCCATGTCGATCCATCCATTTCAACAAGCCCGCGGGCTATTGAACCGTCAGTGACCGTCAAGCAGGACCCTTGTGGCTTTGCTCAAGCCACCTTTGAGGGGGCCAGATCCAGGCAAGCCAAGGTCGAGCTGTCCAACCGAAGCCCCTCTATACCCCCAATCTGACCAGTCGCAGCCATGTTTCGTTTACCTCGCACATTCCTCGCTCGTCGCCTTACTTTCAATGCGTCCCCTTGAGGCGGTCGGGTGGCGACGGGGAAAGCTGAAGCCACGAGTCGGTTCCCCGCAAAATGCTGTGGCTATGTGTGTGTTTTCCCTTGTGCCCATCCCTGTCGCCTGCAACGGGGTTGGCTGTTCTTTTTTCGGGCTGTCCGCGATGCCGACTGGGCGGGGAGGGGCCCAAAATACGTATTTTTAACGCGCGCACGGTGCTGCGTCCCCTGGGACCATGCGCAGATCAGTCGGGCACACGCCTGTCTGCTGTTCTAATCCTGTAATTCTTAGTCCGGGGTTCGGATTGACGTTTACACGCTGACAGCCGCGCTGTGCATGCCGCATCGTTGGACTCGACCAGATAAATGTTAAACTTTTGTGGATGATATATTACCCAACTGGATTCCATGTCCTCCGTCATTAGGATTAGGCATATACCTCGGCGTGGTTGGCACATACCGACATGTCATCTAGGTAGGACGCTCCACCGCACCCACGCCAGGGGAACACGCCATACCGTACAGTGCAGTGCAGACAGGCAGAAGGCAGAGAGATCGAGATGGCGGCCTTGCTACAAGATGTGAGTCAAGAGATGTCAAAGACGACGTGGGCAGTACAAAGGCCGCATCACCACCCCCAGTACCCCCTGTCCCGTCCACTTCGACAAAGCACCCAACTTTGCATGGCGGCGTGACAGAGACTTTTTCGATACCACCCACACCTGCCTACCCTAAAAAGTGGTTTGCGGGGGACGGAATGCGTCGAACCATATGCGCCCGCTTTGTCATGTCATATCGCGCGCTTGTCCTTGCATTGTAATTTTCTCTCTCTCTCTCTCGAATGCATTTGATGGCGTGACTAAAAGCAGATGAGAGAGTTGCGGGAGAGCGATGGGCCTCGTGATCATGTGATCAGCTGACCCCTTTTGCTCAAGGATTGAAATGCTATCACGTGTGCATGGCAACAAACAGGACGGGAGCCGGCGGGTTAACGAAAGTCCCATGGCAAATATCGGCTCAATTGCACTGCGGTGCCGATGGTTACGTGCGCGGCTGGGATTAGCCATCTGAAATATGTGGCTGAGTTGTCAACGATGGATGAGTATTCGAATATAGATATTTGCTATTCTTTGTCAACTCTTGCTAATGGGGAGGCCGCTAGAAGAACCTAGAACATGCAGCCCAGACGGGGGAGAGAAAAAATTTGCTGCTGCGATGCATGCATGGTTGTTGGAAATCTTGATTACAGACTCTCTCAATTTCTCGCATACAAAGCGGGAATACGGGCCCCTCGGCTGGCGGCGGGTAAGTGGTCATCCCCTTATCGCCGACAAGCGCGGTTCTGGTGGCGTGTGGCTTTTGTGCTGCCATGTTGTCCGTCCCCCCCCCCCCCCCTCCAAATGCGGGCAGCAAGCCCCAAGACCTGCATGAGCCTGCATGAAGAGCCGTCGTCGGCCCACATTTTTCCTTGCCCTGCCAGGAGATGGGGGATGCAGGGACCGCCGGTCCAGGGCTGGGGGCTTGGTCGTTCTGGTCCAACGAAGGGTCCAGTGTGACAATCCAGCCGGTCCTCCGGCTCCCCCGGTTTTTTCCCTGCCTCCCGCGCTCTCTCCCTCTCTCTGGTTTATTCTTATCCCACACCCTGCACTTTCTTGCATCCCCCACCCCACCTCGCGTCGTCGCGTCGTCGGAACGATGGGGTGCAAGACGCCTGTCGGTGGGGCCGGATGCAACGTGCTGAGAGAGAAGAGAAAAGACTGAGCGAAAAACAGAAGCGGGAAGGGGAAGGGAGGAAACAAGGCTGAGATCTCTCTTGTTTCTTTATTTTGTCTCAAGCTCCTACCCGTCGTCAATCATGCCGGCGCCGGGGTGGTAGGCAGGGCCCCCATCGATCGCGCTTTGACAACCAGCACGGGCATCGAGCTGAGAGGCTCCCATGTTCATGTTCGTACACCCGTCTAACGGGCAGCCCAGGATGGAGAATACCAGACCTGAAACCGAGCAGAGCACCCGTTCTGGGAAAGGCGCCGGCAGAGGAGTGAGACGGAGCATTTGGGAAGATTATTGCGAGATCTACAAATGGACGGTTTACAAATAGCATCCGAAATGCGAGGTTGACGTTGGATTCGAGGGAACTTTGAAAACAAAGTGCCGGCTTTTTTTTTTTGTTCTCAGCCGCCACTTCTTCGCGGAGCTAATTGTGACTTCCGACGACGGCCGTCAGCCCCAAACAAAATAAAATAAATTCTTGGTGCCAAGCGAATGGAACGGCAAATAGAATCTAGAAGCAACCCAACTGCTTGCTGCAGGAGATGCGCGTTCTGCAATAGAACTTGGCGGCCGGAGATGCGGGTTTCCCGGCCTCACCGTCGGGTTTGTCTCGGTCGACACTCGCCATCTGGGCTCGTTTTTGAGTTTTTGTGTTGGTGTGGCAGATTCTTGCGTGCTTGCCGAAAAGTGCTCGTTTTCGATTACTAGGGCTCCTCCTTTGTTTCCAGTGTTACCTCTCCCCCCCTGCCTTCGGCCGAGTCCGGTGAATCCGCAGGGCTGGGCGCAACCACCCACCCCCTGTGCCCCCAAAATTCCGCTGCCGTTGTCGCGCTAACGCTGTGCACTCCCTGCTCCCCCTCCCTCGGCCACGTGGGTTCTGGATCTGGCGCGGCTGCAGATTTTTCTTTCCTGCGCCCCATTCGCACCGAGCATTTCCGGTCAATGTCCCGCGCCGTTGTTTCTTTTCCCCCTTTTCCCGCTCCCAACACCCCGGGCAACAGTCCCGATGCGGCAGTACTGTCGGCGGGCGCATGAACTTCTTTCTTCTCATCGTGGCTGCGGCTGTACATTCATCCCCCTTTTATCAGCTGCGTCTTTTTCCCCCCATCGTAGCGCATGTCTCGCCTTCTCCTTTTTTGTTCTAGAAGGCGGCTGATGGTTGCATGCCGGGCTCGGCCCTCTCTTTTGTGTATGACCAGGTGTTTTAGAGGTTGCTAGGGAAAGGGTCAGGTCGGACTTACATCGGCCGATTGGCGGCTAGTCAACGACGACTAGGAAAAAAATTTACACCCTCCCGGCCGGCCCCGGAGAGCCTGGAGATATCCTGGAACGGACACCGACGCGCGTATCCCCGACTGGTCTCAAAATTTTTGTCTTGTATCCCATCTTCCTTCCGTATATCGGAGCAGTATCCATGCCTTCTGTCAGCTTCGTCTCGTTCCCATGACAAGCTCAGCCGACCATCCTGCGTCTAGACGCTTGCCATGTCAAATAATCACCTTGTCCTGTAATTCTCCGTCAGCTGCGGGAATTTGTTGTTCCAGCCGGCCTGGTCAACCAGATTTTCAGTCCACCTGTTGATCTCGCATTACATTCGATTCATTTTTAGTCATCTATGTATTCTTTCTTCGCTCCTCCTGGGGAAGATGGTGACCTCGGCGCGGATATCGTCGGCATAGTATCCGTGCAGACTTTTAGTAGTCAACGACAACAAGGGTAGAAAGCTCTAACGAGACACAGGGACACGGACCCAACGCGTGAGAGTACCCAAGTCGAAAGCCAGACTGGCACGTCGTTCCGCATTTTATAGACATATGTTGCCATATTAAAGATTGGTATATACTTGCTAGCGGCATTCTGAACATAAGTGGAGGTAATTCCGAGAGCCACACGCATAAAGACCACGTCCTGATTGGACCGTGTGTTCAAGGACCACACTGCCCGCAAGAAACGAGGGACATATCGGGACAGAGTCAACTGACAGAAAGAAACAGTAGGCCAATGTGTGAGCTGTTAAGACGGCCATGAATGTTGCCTTGAACGGATGGAGCGGACCTGGACCAGATAGTTATAGGTTATAAGTGAGAGGGAGAAGAAACAAAAACAGCCCAAACAGCCACCGGTGCAGAAACGCATTCGTAAACATGTATGCAATCCCCCATTACTCCCAAAATGGAGTACCGCGACAGGTCGGGCGGTTTCGAGCAACTTGGAAATCGCATACAACCTCTGCAGGTGGGAGACCTTCCCAGCCCTAAGGCCGGCGTGAAGGAGTAGTCTGAGCCGAAGAGGGAGATTGTGATGCAGGTGTTGATGGCTGTCGCAAGGCCCTTGGCGCCAGCCTCAGTCGCCCCGGGCTCGTCTTCTAGTCGGTCCCGCTGCTGACATTTCCGGGCTCCGCGCCGGCGACGGCGGCCGTGACGACACCTCCGATGGCTCGCCCGACCCCGAGCTGAATCCCGCGCTTGTCGTTAAAGCTCACGTTGCTAGACGTGCGCGATGTCCCATGCTTTGTCCCGCTCCTGGACTGAAGACTGCCGCCGGATACTCGCACCGGGGAGCTCAGGGCCTCGCCCTCGGGCGTCCCCGCTGCAGCTCCCTCCACCTGACCCTGTGGAGTGCATGGCCGTGGCGACACAGGCTCGAGAGGCTCGGCGGCGCAATTACCAGGCTCGTGTGACACTGACCTGCTGTCCGGGTCCCGCAGTCCTTCCGTAGCCTGGTGCTGCAGCCTCGGCCTCACCGGGCCGGGGCGTCCATTGACAAGAGTGGCGCCAGAGTCGCTCTCGGCCTCCGTCGTCCCTTCCTGCTCCTCTGCAAACTCGGCGAGCACCCTAACGGTGGCGAGTGGCATGTCCTCGCTGTCGCGATACGTGTGTCGGCGGAGGGAGCCGCTGGCGCCGATGCTTGTCGAGCGGGCTGAGCGGAAGCGGCTGTACTCTTCGGTCGTGTGCTCCACACCCTTGAAGCTCTCGAGGGCGTCAAAAACATGCATGAAGACCTGGCTGTCCACATCGCGCGCCCAGAGGAAGTCGAGGTGCTCGTAGTGCGGGATCTCGGTGGCTACCGTCTGCGGCGGGAGCTCGCGCAGCATGACACGGATATCGACAAGCGAGTCCGAGCCGCCATAGACCAGGACGATAGGGGTTTTAATGTTGCGCGTCGGGTACCGGGCCACCTTGGTGAACTTTGAGCTCCTACTAAGAGACAAGGGCGGGTGGACGTCGTCATCGTACATCTGGAAGCTCTTGGTGCGGATGATCTGGAACCAGTGTACCACCGACTTGGTGCTGGTGTACGAGTACAGGTGAGGGTACGCGGCGAGTTTCTGGCTAGTCGACATGTTGCGCGCGCGCCAGCCAAAGAGGAACGTGAGGCCCATATCGATGAGGCGGATGAAAATGGGTGGGTAAAGGATCGACTCCCACATGGTCGCGGAACTGAGTATGGAGCGTCGGCCAAACAGAAGGAACAGGACCGACGGGGATGCCTTGATGAGAGCGTCCACGATTCCGTTAGACAGGCCTGCGGGCGACATGGCAGGGGCCAGGGCGATGAAGACGTTGATCTGCTGGTTCAGCTTGGGGTGCACGGCCAAGCTGGCGAACGCCTGAGCAGTTCCCTGAGAGAAGCCGATGTACGAGAGCGAAGGCTGTCTGGTAGTCTCGAGGATGTAGGCGATGCTGTCAGGGATATCGTAAAAGGCAAACTCGTCGATAGAGAAGTTCCAGAATTGCGTCGAGTTCGGGCCGCAGTGGATGCTCTTCTTGGAGTACTTGTTTCCACGGTTGTTGCCAACCTGCGCGCGACGTTGTAGTATGTCAGCAACGAGTCCATTCACACCATGGCCCATCATCTTGCTTGCGCTGCACGTACCCAGACATCGAAACCCCTGTCCACAAGCACAAAGGGAAGCGATCGCTGCGCGTCGGTCTGGCACACCCAGACCTCGCTATTCATCATAAGGCCGTGGTGGAGATAGACGACAGGCTTGGGAATGCTGTTCGGGCCGTCGTTGACCCGTCGGTCTTCCTCCCCTTTCCTCCAGGCGAGGCGGTGGACACCGAGAAGGTACCCATCTTTGGTCTGCACGACGTGCTCCTCGGCCGTATAGCCAGCAATTGCGCAGAGTTCGACAAAGTCCGAGGCATCGCGGATCGAGGTTGAGATGGCTGCAATATGGGCGCGATCCAGGGGTTTTGGTCAGTCGGTGGGTATCAAGCCTATAGGGGGGCTCTGAATGAGGATAAAGCTGGGCAAGTGTCCACATACGCGCCCTTCTCTCCTCAGCTCTTTTCTGGGCGGGAGAGGACAGTGAGTTGAATAAGCGGCGGGATGCTCGGTAAAAGAGCGAGATGATGGAGGTTGCTGTTGCCCGGCGATTGAACCGCAAGTTAGCAGCTGCCCGGCGCACAAAGGAGGACGCCAAAGCATCCATGCCCCTTCTCGTGAGGGGTGGTTATGTAGCGACATACGAAGGGCGAGGGTCAGGACTCGAACGATGGCCTCGAAGCCGACGAGAATGAAGGAACCAACGAGGGCGACATATTCGGTACTAAAACGGCCGTTGGGCAATTGTCAGCCATGCCGAGTTCGCCGTGGGTTGGGGATGTGGCAGCTGAAGCCAGGGCAGGCTGTCAGGTTCCATGCATTAGGAGGACGTTAACTAACACGTTCAGCCGCCCCAAGAAAGGAACTGGCATTGTCGAGATCGTGTGGGCGTGACGCCCATTCCACGCTCGCAGCCAGGCCCGCCCAGCAGGATGTGAAGATAAGATTAGGTGAGAAACGAAGGCAGTAGTTGCAACAATCTCGACGTGATGGCGTGTAGGAAAGAAGGGCGTTTCTGGAAAGGAACTCGGCAGCCCTCACACTCAGCAAAGAACACAAAGGGGATCTGGAGTAGCCCGAAAGTAGAAGTGGGTAGCGTGATTGAGGTCATCCATGTATTCTGGAGGTGTTCAGGGGGGTGATGTCAGGTCACATGCAAAATACCTTCAAATGTGGCACAGGGGAAATTGCCAGCAGTGCAGCAGCCCAAAGCTACCAGACCGGGCTTATCGAGGTACCACCCGAGGTGTTTCCTACCTAAGCATCCACGCCTCATCGGGCAGGCCCGTCCCTTACGATCTGGCCATCAAACCCAACGCCCAAGCGGCCAGGAGAGTTTGGGAGGCAGAAGCACCGTGTCTGATTGAGGCCGCCTCTGATAAATTTCTATCCTTGGGCTCGTCTCGACCCAAGACCAATCGCCAAGCACAACCCCTGACCAGAGCTCCACTTCCAATCCACCATCGTGAATCTCGGCCTGCTTTCCGATTTCCTTATTCTCTTTCTTCCATTTCGTTTCCTATTTCGTATTTCATCCCTGGCTTGGCTTCTACCATGAACAGGTAAAGGATGGCCGGCTTCTTTCCTCCTCAGTCTTGAGCTCGCGTGCACTCAACTGAACAATGTAGAAGGCAAGTAGCTCGAACTTGTGAGCAAGTATATACAAGGCTTAGTACGGGCTATCGTGGGCCTCGTAGTGCCCCTGACCTCGTGATAGTATAGAAACAGTTCTCCGTGATGACTAGCTTGGGGGTGGCTGCGTTGCGCATAGTCTCGAGCTATTGAAGGTCCACCTCGAAGACATCAAGATAGTCGGGATTAGCCACTGAGCTGACGTTGGCCAATCTCTGTCGCATCGAACAGGCCTGGTCCGCTTCGATGCGCGATCCCTACGAGCCGATGGATAGATCAACATATACGAGGGCAAAACCATCCACATCTGCCAATCGCCTTCGTTGTGGGTAGGGCTGGGTTTCTCCAGGCGACCATCAGGACTCTGCCGGCCAGCCACCAACCGCTGCGCCCTCATATCTAATGTTGGATCACAAGATTCAGGCACATGTGTGCCAAGAGTAGCGGTATCAGCGGGTGCAACATGCTTGATGTTTATGCAGGCTTAATATTAATGGCGAGCAGAGCCGGGTTCACACGCTCACTCATTACCACGACGACAGCTTAATGTTCTTGTCGCCGTTTGATGTAAAGCATATAGGCAGGAGTGCCTTCTCCTGAAGCATCCAGGTGTGACTTCTTCAATTCAAGCGGGATTCCAGAGGGCCAGTCCTAATCATCTCAATGTGTCAGGATGCAGTTCTTGGAGCGCATTAGTGGGGCGTGACCAAATGATGGCGCCGCCAATGATGTCGCGCAGAATTTGGCGAGCTTCGATTGGCCCACCGATCCACTGTCATCCAAACGGGCCTGGTTGCGGATGCTGGGCTTTTCGCATCTGATGATTTGGCCAGCTTCTGTTTTGTGACGGTGAAAGACAGGCCCAAGGACTGCGGTCGATCCGCCCATCACCCAGAAGAACTTTGAGAATGCCGAGCTCGTGCAAGGAAATAAGTGCGTCGTCCTCCCCATGAGGTGGTGGTGCTCCGCGAGTTACCTCCAAACTAACAAAAGCACCTGCTTTCCCCCTCACAGGAGCCGCGCTGGCGCAGTGCCTGCAAGAG
Organism: Gaeumannomyces tritici R3-111a-1; assembly: GCF_000145635.1. Taxonomy (NCBI): domain Eukaryota; kingdom Fungi; phylum Ascomycota; class Sordariomycetes; order Magnaporthales; family Magnaporthaceae; genus Gaeumannomyces; species Gaeumannomyces tritici. Next base: position 285,176 of record NW_008804551.1, read on the forward strand.
TCGGACTGCATCATGGTACAGCGGCATACGGCGGCCGATTGCCTGCGCTCCCCGCTGGCCGAGACGCTGCCGACAAAGTGCCAGCAGCTCAAGAAGGGGTTCGGCGACTGCCGCCGTGGCATGATCGACATGCGCCTGCGCTTCCGCGGGAACCAGCCCGTCACGTTCAAGACGCTCGAAGATACGGAAGAAGCCGGCAAGGGGTACCAGCTCTACGCCGGTAAGAGCGCCTTCGCCGGCGCCAATGGCAAGGAGACAAGCGGCAACGAAAAGGAGCCCGAGGATTGGAGGGAGGCCGAGAACCGCAAGTACAGGCAGCAGCTCGAAAAGCTGCAGCAGAAGGACGGCCAGAGCAAGAAGGCATGACAGCGGCCAGCACCATTCTATATAATTCGCCTGCCACCGGCAGCATCTCTTATCATATCTGTGCCAAAGCAGGCCAGGCCACATATGATGACTTGGGCATTTGCACCGGCGTTGGGGGCGTTCTGGGAATCGGCTTTGGGGGCTCAAAGTACCTGTAACTTGGCCAATTTGGTATCTATTGCAGTGACTCCTCTCGACTCTGGTTTGGCTTCGCGCATCGGTTCATGAGGTTCCCGAGACCCGTAGGACGGACGGACGACAAGGTAAGCCGACACAACAGGGCCGCCAATGTTCACGGCTCCCGGCACACAGCAGACGCTAGCGGAGGAGCGTAGGAGTGGATATGACACCACATGGCAAGGCTCCGCCGTCACACTCGCCTCTGCTTGTGGCTCGGAAGCTTCTCCCGTCAATTGAACATTCCCAATAGCTGGCGCCGAGCTATAGCCTTTCGGTCGACGCCCCAAGCAATTGGACAATCAAATCAGCCCATCCAATGGTTTAGTCCTGTGCAGCTCGGCGGCAGTGTCGGTCCCTGGCCGTGACAGCTGAAGGCCGCTGACAGCTCAGCTGGCAATCACTGTTCACCACACCACACTAAACTGCAAGCCGAGGAGCCGTCGTCATCGTTCCCAAAAAAGAACCTTGGCCTCCTTGGCAGGCCGTTTTTGCCAATGGACAACATAACAAAAGGAGGTCGTCATTCTATCTCTCCTTATTCCACCGTATCGCGAAGGTTTCGATCGCCCCGCGAAGCCCACGCGACTCAGGCCCAGCCCGGCGCGCGCTCATTTGCGCCTATTTCTAATTCTTGATTCAACCGCCCCGCGTTCCGACGTACTGCGCAAATTCCGTGAGGGGCGAGTTTGACGCGCCCAACCAGTTGGTAACTTTGGACGTGCTCGCGCTCGTCTGACTCCCTAGTACATCTCAGCGACTGGGGTTGTCGTCTGGGGTGCCACCCCGCTGAGCCAACAAGGCGGCCTCGCTGTTGGTCCTCGAAGGTGAGCACATACCAGGCATCAGCTGCGTGCGACTGACAGTGACACACAATATGAAACCGCCGACCATCATCAGCCCTCCTAATATCACCGTTGCCGTTGCCGTTGCCCATCATGGCCAGGAGACTTACATATCTCGCCAGCTTTCTCGGGCGCCCGAGGCCTCCGCTGTTTAAGGCGCGAACTGCGGCCGTCACACTCGATCAACGATCCACCCTCTTCCTGCATGGCCGACGCCTCATAGCGGACTCCGCCGTCGTACGAAATCGAGACAGAGGCGGGCGAGGCGCCAGCCCAGACGACACGCCCAAGATGCAGGCCGCCATGGGGGCTGGCATCCGCCGCCGGCGACCCGTCATGCTGGTATGCATCGTCGCCTCCTTCCTCGCCTTCTACCTGTACTACTCGCGCTCTGTCGATCGGGATGCTGCCCGTGTGGCCTGGCAGCCCGCGCCGGGTCCCGATGACAAGCCGCCACAACAAGAGGCCGAGAGTGTCCAGAGGCCGCCCGAGTCCAACAATGATGTGCCTGCACAGAAGCCTCTGGTGCCCATGTCATATGGCACCGCCGCCCGTCCGCCATTCAAGGACCTGAAGAACATCTTGGCCGACCTGCCGTCGGACCTAGTGCCGCAGCCGGGGACTGTCGATGGGGCGGGCTCTGGGCGACCGAAGCGTCTGGTTATCGTAGGCGATGTGCACGGGATGAAGGCGTCACTTGAGCGCCTCCTCGAGAAGGTAGGATTCAAACGCGAGGGTGGCGACCACCTGATCATCGTTGGAGACCTGATCAACAAGGGCCCTGACAGCGCCGGCGTTGTTGAGCTGGCCATGTCACTCGGCGCTAGTGCCGTCCGTGGCAACAACGAGGACCGCGTCATACTGGCCCACCAGGCCATGAAGACCCGTCTAGTGCCCGGCACCGACGGCAACGACGGCCCCGCCGCCTTTGGCATCTCGCCAGACTCGGCCCTTCTCGGAGAAGGGGGCGCAGCTGCGGCCAAGGCGTCTGCTGAAAAGCCGCCGTCAGCGTCGCGGTCGGCACCAGCTGCCGGTAGCGACATCGAGGCCGACATGCTGGAGCAGAACCCCTTTTCGCACGGCGACCAGGGGGACCGCGGCACTGTGGCTTCACTCACCCCGGCGCAGCTCGCCTGGCTGGCCGACCTGCCCGTGATACTGCGCATCGGCACGATCCGGGAGTCGCCCTTCACGAACCTCGTTGTCGTGCACGCCGGCATGGTGCCCGGGATCGCTCCCGAGAAGCAAGACCCCTGGGCCGTCATGAACATGCGCACCCTCAAATACCCGGGCCGGGATGCTCGCAAAGAGCGCGTCAAGGAGGAGCTCGAGGAGGCCGATAAGAAGGGGGTGGCCGCCTCATCCAACCCGTTGTCGTCGTCAGCCGTCTCGGCACATCAGGTGGAGGCGGAACTGGCGAGCCGGCGGAGAAAGGGCAAGGAGCGGGACGGACACGACGACGTTGCGGTGCCGGTCGAGGGTCGCGACGGCGAGCAATGGACCGATGCCTGGGCACGGTACCAACGCAACCAGGTGTCGCGCGACCAAGACCGCGTCACGGTGGTGTACGGGCATGATGCCCGCCGGGGCCTCAGCGTGCCGCCCGTCGACAGAACGGACAGGCTCACGCCAGGCTCGACCTTTGGGCTCGACTCGGGATGCGTGTACGGCCGCCAGCTCACCGCACTCGTGATAGTGGCCACAGCAAAGGGCAAGATCCACCACGAGATCGTCCACGTCAAGTGCGAGGGTGGGCGTGCAGGCAAGGGCAGGAGAGGCAGGAAGTAACGGGTGGCCCTGGATCCGGCAACTATTTCATACTCTATTTGAGCTCGTTTCCCTGCTTATATCCTTCTCTGCTTTTATACATTCTGCAAATCAGGGAAAGCATGCCGTCTTCCTTTGGCACATGTCGGTGGTCATCCTGAGCCATATACACGGGCGTTGCATACAGGGTAGATAATTGCTCAAGGATATAGAATACTGGGAGCACATGAATTAGAAATTACGACTAGCTACGAGATAACCAGAGCCTCCACGATACCGCTCAGGGAGCTGTGTCTGTATCGACCTTGTTAGGGAGTGTCCGAATGCTTGTAGAGGCAGGTTAGGGAGAGAGGGCTCAGCTCTGCTGCAAGTTGCAGAGACTGGTCAACATGGACTTGAGCCACGAGCCTTTTAGACAGAATTCCAGAACACTATCGGGACTTGGACCACTGTCTTGGCCGGCGATGGTTGGACCGAAGATCATGAAGGTATCCCACATCGAAAGGGTTTCCCTTTTTTGGTCTACAGATATGCAGTCAAAAAGATTATTTATAAGAAGAATAATGATGTGTTACTGTGTACCAACTGTGCCCTCGAGGCAGTTGAGAATCTGTCGCCCAAAGTCAGATCGAGGACCTGCGCGGAGACGGCGCTTCCGTTTTTAGCCAAAGCAGTTTCAGCAAAGATACGGGTGCACTGTGCGGGGCCTCATGTACTTGCGCACAGTGACAGGGCCTTAATCCCTGACCAACGGGCTAAGGGCAGCGATCGTCGACAACTAGCGCTTCAATCACCCAACTTCAACTCCAGCAGCGGCTTCTGCTCCATCCTTTTTTTTCCCCAAGATCTGATGGCTTGAAGATAAATCGGACCATTTCTATGCATGGCCGTCCTTATAAAAGCGTAGGATTGCACAGCTCGCATTAGTATCATACTTGTACCGTTTATCTGTCGCTCGACCCTTTCTTTTGATGCCCCTTTCGGCTCCGACAGCCGCCACCGACTCGCTATGCTACAGCGGTTGACGACGTCGGTCGCCGACGGCCGGGACAACTCGTCGCTCCTCTCTCCAGTCGAATACGATGCCGATGCCCGCTCGATCCGCAGCGACCAGGATTCCGATAGTGACGACGACCAACTGCAGCTCCGCGCGCGCAACAGCCGCGAGCTGAGGGCCCACGACCGCATGGTCTTTATGGAGGAGGACGAGACCGATAAGCTGGTGCTCGACGCGCGCCGCCGCCAGACAAGCAGCTCGCGCCGCCGCAGCTCCAACATCACCATCCCGAACCCCCTCGACCTACTGCGCAAATACAGCGACACGTCGCGTTCCGTCAGCCCCGCCACCCGCGCCCGGCTGCCGAAGCACAAGGAGTCGGCCTTCGACGGCGGGGATCCCGTGCTTTCGGAAAAGAGCAGCAAGAGGAGGCAGCGGCGGGCGAGGCGGAAACAGAAGAAGGACAGACTCCTCGCCGAGGCGCAGCACGGCGAGGATGGCGAGCTGATGTACGAGATGGAGGAGGGCGGCGTGAGGGACGGCAGCTCGACGGGCGAGAGCAGCGAACGCGAAGACAGCGACGAGGTCGACCGCCGCGGCCTCCGGCTCATGGCGGACGACACGAAGAGCAAGCGCAGGAGATGCTGCTGCCGCTGGGCGCTCATTGGCTCGCTCGTCGGCACCGCCATCGCTATCCTAGTTCTGGTGGCGCTGAAGCTGACGCTCAAGGATGGGGGATCGCGCACGCAGCAGTACGTGAGCAACGGGACAGCGCTCTTCGCGCCCACAACAATCATCATCAGCCTCGACGGGTTTAGGGCCGACTTCCTGAACCGCGGTCTCACCCCGAGAATGAACGCCTTCGTCCAGGAGGGCGTGTCGCCCCTGTACATGCGGCCTTCGTTCCCCAGCGTCACTTTCCCTAATCACTATACCCTTGTGACGGGACTCTACCCCGAGAGCCATGGCGTGGTCGGTAACACGTTCTGGGACCCGGAGCTCAAGGCCGAGTTTTACTACACCGACCCGAACCGCAGCCTGGATCCGAAGTGGTGGGGAGGGGAGCCCTTCTGGGCGACAGCCGAGAAGGCCGGAATCCGGACCGCCATCCACATGTGGCCTGGGAGCGAGGCCCACATCTTGGGCATTGAGCCGAGCTTCCTGGACAAGTTCAATGGAGACGAAAAGTTGCCCAAGAAGGTCGACCGCGTCCTTGAGTTCCTCGACATGCCCGGGGCGGAGGTCCAAGGCGTCAAGCCCGAGGAAATGCGACCACAGCTTATCGCAGCCTATGTTCCCAACGTCGACGCAGACGGGCATACTTTCGGACCCAACAGCACCGAGATCCGCAAGACGATCAAGGATGTAGACAACATGCTCGACCAGATATTCCAGGGGCTTGAGAAGCGGAACCTCACGAGTATCGTCAACGTCATTGTGGTGTCAGACCACGGCATGGCCACAACGGACGCAGCGAGGCTGATCCAGCTCGATGACATCGTGGACTTGAGCAAGGTGGAGCACGTGGACGGCTGGCCGTTGGTAGGCTTGCGGCCGCGTGACCCAGCTGATCTGCAGAGCCTCCACGACGAGCTTGTGCAGAAGACCAAGGACAATCCGAACGTGGACATCTATCTCAGGGATGTGGACATGCCCGAGCGCTACCATTTCTCGCGGAACCCCCGAATCGCGCCGCTGTGGGTCGTGCCCAAGACTGGCTGGAATGTGGTCAAGCGTGAGGAGTTCGACGTGAAGGAAGCTGTAGCCAATAACCTGGTGTACCGCCCGAGGGGGCTGCACGGCTACGACCACGAACACCCCCTCATGAGGGCAATTTTCATGGCCCGAGGCCCCGCGTTCCCGCATCCGCCGAACAGCAAGGTGGAGCCATTTCGTAAGTGCCCTGTGTTTGGTCTAGCGTCGGACGACGGCATCCATCTGCGTGACGTGCTGACAAAAGATTGATAGAAAACATCGAGGTGTACAATATCCTCTGCGACTCTGTTGGTCTGGCCCCCGTGTCCAACAACGGAACCCTGAGGCTGCCCCTCAAGCCAGTCGGTCTTCACAGCCCACAGTCTCCGATAGAGGAACCGGCTGATCCAGCCACGTTTGCCGCATCCACCTCGTCGGCCGTCCCGTCCAGCGTGTCGTCGTCGCCGCCACCAACCAAGAGTGTCGTTGCTGCGTCGACGGTGACGGTCACGGCCTCTGGAACAGGACCTACGGAGACACCTCCTCCAGGCAAGGACGAGGGTGCTGGCGACGATGACAAGAACAAGACCACGGGACAGAAGGTCCAGGAGCTGTGGGATTGGGTAACGGGCAAGATCGAGCATATTTGGGACAAGATTACTGGGTCAGGAGGTGGGGATTAGACTATTTTGCTACGGGGGTCTTACTTGTTTAACCAAAGGGCTGATTTGTACTTGCTTGATGCAGCTTTCATTGTTTGGAACGGCCCAAATCCTATATGAAGTTTTGGAAATGGGTGTCCAGAATTTGGCGTTGTGATTCGGGAGGACAATTCGAGCGACAGCAGGGATCAGAACAAGCCCTTTCTTCTTCCCCCCCCCCCCCGCCCGGACATGCGCTAAAAGCCACACAAACTTGTCAGATCTGGCCAAGGGTGTCTAGCGCCGCGGTTGGAGCCCGCTCAAGGATTGGCCACTCGAAAAAGACAGGCAACTGTGATTGATGGTGACCGTGTGTCTGTCCAGCCCGCCCAGTCGGTGCCCAGAAGGTGTGGCCAAGAAGACAACGAAATGGATAAATCACGCTGGTCCGGTCTTTTCCCTTCGAAAGCCGGGCGAGTTTTGGTCATGGTTCCAGCCTTGCGAGCAAACTACTAGATGGATGCAAGGAGGCTCAATGAAAACGGGCGGGGCGGGGCACCCAGGACCTTGCGTAGATCCACTAGAGTGGAGCCTTTGGCCTGCATGCACTTCAGCGATGATGGGCCGCAGGGCGGATAGGAATGCATTGCATTTGGGGGCCGCCGGGTAGGGCAGCACAACAGTGTGTTGCTCACTGTGCTACGCGTCGTGGCGCGACGGGGCAACTTGGGCCCTCTGTAACGAGCCAAATCTCCCTTTGCGTCAGGCGACGGCATACCCGACAGGAGCCACTGGCGGCAGTCTCAGCATCTAGGTCGCCATTTCAGCCTCAATCAAGGCTTTCCTGCCACCCACTTTTTTTTGTCTTTTTCCATTCCGGGATTGGGAAGCCCCAACTCAAAAAGCTTTTGAAACTTGGAGAAAACAAAAGAGCGGGCCAAAAAAGATAAACAAAAGCAGAAAAAGAAGGCGGAACAGGGCCCCGGTTGGCCTGGTGCTAAGCATAATCGGCTGTGTGCAGCTTGTCGCCTCCACCTAGGACTGCTGCCTGCCTCGATCCAATAAAGGGAAACAGCGAACGTCGTTCAATAACACTCGACGTGCAACACAGGCAACACAAGCAACACAAGCAACACAACCCAAATCACTTCTGGTTACCTGATTGCCTATCGTACCTTCCCGATCTCGGCCGCGGGTGCTACGACTGCAGCCCTCGAAGCGAGTAGTTCTAGGCACCAGCCTTCCGCCGCCACAGAAGCCAAACGGCCATCCTGGGGCTGGACTGCAGCATGCAGACTTGGTGAAGCATCAAATCACAAATCACGGCGCCCGTCATCCCAGCCGCCACCACAACACTACCTGCGCCCGACCCGTGCCGGACAAAGTGCACTTCTGCCCGCCCTGGGTTTCTCCCATCGTCCGACGGCGGCCTGACGCTGCCTGCACTGCCCTGTGCCCTGCCCTCATAATGGACGACGGCTCCTCCCCTCCCGCCGAGCCCGACGAGCTGCGGGACCAGATTGACCTCCAGCGAGCCATTGTCGCATCCCTCATGGAATCCTCAGCGTCCGGCGACCTGTCTGGCGCGGATCCGCAGACGCTGGCCGACGCCGAGGTGCGTCTTGTCACCCTCCAGAGCAAGATGGATTTCCTTGACACCGAGGCCCAGCGCCAAGCCCGGGGCATGCCTGGAACCTGGAGCCCCCAGCTCAAGACGGAAGCCGGCCCGTCGCGCCAGCTGCCGCGCATGCCGCCGCGGCAGTCTCCGATAAAGTCGGAGCCGGCAGGCCGGCACCAACCAAAGACTGGTGTGTTTCTCACTGCAGCGCCCGACCTTCTGCTTGCTTCCCATCCCGCCCCATCCTTCACAAAGTCTAACGAGCTCGTTCCTCGAGCAGAGCCGGGTCTCAGCCCAGACCATCAGATGGCAGGTCCCAGCAGCTGGGCGACGGCCATGATGCCTGAGCACGGCGGACTGCCCTCGCGTGGGCCTAAAATTGGTATGTTTGCATCTGTCGCACCACCGCGTCCTCGATCGCACCCGAGGGAGCTAACAGTGCTGCGCCTGTGCAGAGCCTGGATCCTCGAGCCGGACTGCGGGCGATGCCGGATCGGCGTCCGCATCGCAAGAGATTCAAAGCATCATCTCGGCTTTGGAAAAGGCTGTCAATGAAAAGAGCGCCCAATTCGACGGTCTCGCTGGCTCTCGTGAATACATGGAGTCTATCATTGAAGAAATGGATTCCGACGTGAAGTTTTTGATCGCTATCGAGGAGACCCGTGTTGTTTCGTTGTTGGGGCTTGAAGTCCCTCGGCATCCTGACATCGACCGCATCCTTCAGAGCTTCCAGAGGCGCAAGCTTGCCGCGCAACATCGTCTTGGTCTGGGTATGTTGGCCTGATACGTTCCTTGCTGTGCCCTTTTATCGACTGCTATCCTATTGCTCATGGATATAGGCGCAATCACCGCTTGCTCCTTGCTGACTAGCACCCCCTGCAGGCACCTCCCCAGGCTCTACGCCGGGCCCCGGGAGTTACACAACGACGCCCAGCACTGGCTCAGATTCATCCCTTGTCTACCAAGCTCAAAGCAGGGCCGGTAGCCGCAAGCGCTCGTTCGGCACCCATATCAAAGACGAGCCTGCACCAAAAACCTATCAGTCCAAGTTCATGCGCACCTCGGATGAAACCCCTGGGTTCGCTGATCCATTTGAGGCCCTCCCGGACAACAGCAGCGCCCCAGATCACGACATCATCGACCTTACTGTGGACGATGATGAGATCGATCAACAGATTCTGCGCCACCGCCAGGCTCTCCACGAGCAGGATCATGTCGCAAAGTTTGAGGACGGGGTCCAGCCTTGGGAAGTGCTCCATAGCCGGGACATTGTCCCTTCCCATCAAGACTACCAGCTCCCGGAGTATGCGTATGAGTCGATCCAGCTGGCGAGTAGGCCCGCGCCAGCCTGTGTTCCCTCCCAGGCCATCTACGGCACACCGTCGATGCATATTCCCGGCGCATACCCCCACAACTACATCGACCTTAGCAGCGACGAACCCCAGCCCATCTCCCTTCACGAGCTGACCCGGCGAGCCAATAACATTGACTTTGAGAACGTCATGAATGGAAACGGGAATCCTCTCTATGACCGCCTGCAAGATTTCCTGGGCGCGGGTAGCCATGCCGAGAGAGAGGAGGAACAGATTCGCAATCTCTTCAAGTCCTGCCGCCCGGACATTGAGCTCCAGGATAGCGAACAGGAGGATACACCGGAGGCTCTCAAATTCCCCCTTTTCCCGCATCAACGCCTGGCACTGAAGTGGATGATGGGAATGGAACAAGACCAGCGGAAGAAGGGAGGCATCCTGGCCGACGACATGGGGCTCGGGAAAACGATCTCGACCTTGTCCCTCATGGTTGCTCGCCCCGGCCAGGAAGCAGACCTCAAAACCAACCTTATCATCGGGCCTGTTGCCCTGGTTAGACAATGGGAGGCTGAGATCAAAGCCAAGCTGAAAAACGGCCACAGGATGCAGGTTTTCCTCCTGCATGGTCAAAAGCGGCTGCCTTTTGAGAAACTCAAGACGTACGATGTCGTTCTGACCACGTATGGGACAATCGCCGCCGAGTTCAAGCGCATGGGGAAGTACAGGGAAACGCACCGCAACAAATCCGAGGGACAGCTCGCAGACGACAAGGTGTTCCAGAAACAGTGCCCATTGCTCCACAACAAGTCGAGATTCTGGCGCATCATCCTGGACGAGGCCCAGTGCGTCAAGAACCACAACACGCAGGCCGCGAAGGCGGTCCATGCTCTGCAGGGAGAGCACAGGTGGTGTCTCTCAGGGACCCCGATGATGAACGGGGCGCATGAGCTCTTCTCTCTGTTCCAGTTTCTGCGCATTGGCCCCTATGATAAGCAGAAGCTATTCAACAAGGTTTGTTGTTCTCCAACGCACCCTTCTAGCCCAGAAGGTCAACTAACACTCATCACTTCCACAGGCATTCGGAGCTCTCAAACCAAGCGGCAGAAACTCGACTTATTCGAGACAATCTCTTCGAAACAATGCCCTCAAGCAACTGCAGGTTGTTCTGCAGGCGCTGATGCTACGCCGAGAGAAGACATCGCAGATCAACGGCAAACCAATCCTCGACCTACCTCCAAAGATTGAGGAAGTTGTGCACGTCTGCTTTTCTGCCGACGAGACGGCTTTCTACCGCGACCTCGAGACAAGTTCGCAGAACCAGGTGAACAAGTATATGAGAGCCGGCACCCTCCGCAAGAACTATTCCAACGTACTAGTGCTGCTGCTACGTCTGCGCCAGGCCTGTTGTCACCCGAATCTCAACTTTGATGTTGAGTATACTGTCGACAGCGGAGTGTCTGCCGATCAGATGTTGGAGCTCGCCAAGATGTTTGAACAACATGTCGTCGATAGGCTGAAGGAGGCAGAGTCCTTCGAATGCCCTATCTGCTATGATGCGGTGCAGGATCCCAAGATCCTGTTTCCCTGCGGGCATGAACTGTGCGGCGAATGCCTCTCGCGCCTCGCCAGCAATTCGGAACAGGACAACATTCAGGCCGGCGAGGGCGGCTCTGCATCGACTTTGTGTCCCCAGTGCCGTGGCAGGATCGACTCCAGAAAGGTTGTCAACTACGGCACTTTCAAGAAGGTCTACATGCCAGAGAATGCAGCTGCCGAGGAAGTCTCTGGCGAGCAAGATGACGACTCGGATGGCGACTCGGATGGCGCTTCGGACGACGACAAGTGGAAGCAGCCCTGGGAGTCAGACTCTGACTCTGGAGAAGACAGCGAGACGGACGACGAGGAGGCGGACGACGAGGGCAACCTGAGAGATTTTGTCGTCGCGGATGATGCCATATCGGATGGTGAGGATGAGGCGGCCGACGATTCGGACGACGACCTCGAGCCCCGAAAAGCGGAAAAGCCATCGACATCTAGAGGCAAGCAGAGGCTTGCCATCAAGGACTCGGACGATGAAGACGAGAAAGACTCGGACGACATGGATCTGGACCCTTACGCAGGAGCATCGGCGTCATCGAAGGGCAAGGGCAAGGCTGTTGAGGGTTCGGGCGACGACATGGCTGTCACGACAGGTGCTGCGGCCAAGCGAGCTCAGAATAAGGCTCGTCGGAGAGACGCAAAGACGGCTGCGAAGAGAAAGGCCAAAGCAGACTCGGAAAAGAGAAGCAAGGGCAAGGGAAAGGAGAAGGTCAAGCCGCACCAGCTACAGACACTCCGCAAAGATGCGTCTCGGAACAAGGCGGCGCGCAACAAGTACATGAATTACCTGTACAACAACTGGATCTCGTCGGCCAAGGTCAGCCGTTGCACCCAACTCCTCAGCGAGATTCAGGAGCGGGGAGAGAAGACTCTTGTGTTCTCGGTGTGGACTGGGCTGCTCGACCTCTTGGAAGTGGCCATCATGAGGGATCTTGGGCTGCACGTATGTCGGTACGATGGAGGCATGACCCGAGACCAGCGTGACAGCGCGGCCTTCAGTTTTCAGAACAATCCTCGGTCGACCATCATGCTCGTCTCGCTACGCGCAGGCAACGCAGGCCTCAACCTGACGGCGGCGTCGCAGGTCATCATCATGGACCCCTTCTGGAACCCCTTTATCGAGATGCAGGCGGTTGACCGGGCACACCGGATGGGTCAGATGCGCACCGTCAACGTCCACCGTATCCTCGTCAAGGGGACTGTCGAGGACCGCATCTCAGCGCTCCAGGAGCAGAAGCGCTCACTGGTCAATGCGGCCCTCAATGAGGGCGATGCCAAGGACGTGGCTCGTCTTAGCACCAAGGAGCTCATGTACCTGTTTGGTATCGGAGACCGCCGTTGATGGCCGGTTTTCCGGAAGCGGGCCGAACCTGACTGCTCGGTTCTGCCAACACCCGTTGTTTTCCTACTGCTGTTTTCTTTTTTTCTCTGTCGGCATTCTATTTTGTTCTGGGCGGCCGTCTTATCAGGTGCTTGCAGAACAACTCACTTGTTCATTTTCCATATCCTGTCTTAAATGTCAACCTTGGTGAAGGGATGGATGGGGTAACCCGGATATTGACGACTGTCGCAAACCTGGATATAGCTTTGGTCTTGGCTTGGCATATTTGGCGTTTGGTTGTCACTGGCTAACATGGACTGGCTGCGGTCAGCTTGGTATGGAGGGATGGAGTTGAGGTCTGTTGGACTAGATCTGAGGGGGGCGACTTTTGTCAAGACTAGGTAGGCTGTACCTGGTGTTAATTCTATAGCACATGTCCACAAGACAAGTGAGCGGGATTGGCCTTGGAGATTTCTCGCTGCGTTATCACCATGCTAGCGTTTCAGGACAATTCGGGCAAGGCCACTGGCCCGGGCTCTGACCGCAAAACGGTCGACAGACTAGTTCATCTATTTGAGTTTAGAGGCAAAGTTTAAGTTTTGTCGGTCACCCCGCAACGAAGTTGCGTCCGAGGATCTGCTGTGGCAGCTGTCATCTCAGCTCGCCGTGTCAAACGGTTCTCGTATTAACTGTTCTTCTGACGGCAGATAAAGTGACTGAAGAGACCTGCCAGGTAGTACTCTACACTCCATCTATCGCTCGCGCCAAAAAAAAAAAAAAAAAAAGCCGAGACGGGCGATGGCAATGGACACCCTTCAAGATGCCTCGGTCCCGACACGGGCCCTCGTCGTCGGCCTGTCGCTGCTGGCCGTGTTCATGGCAGTGGTGCAGCGTCTGCTCCGCGTCAACCTCGACCCCAGCGAGCCGCCCATGGTCCCGACCAAGATCCCCGTGATCGGGCACATCATCGGCATGCTGTGGTACGGGAAGAAGTACTACCAGGTGATTCAGTAAGTTCCCACCGAGCAAGAAGAGTGGGTGGTGGGTGGCCGAAGGAGAAGCAAGAATAAGTAAGCTTCGGTCTCACATGAACACCATGAGATTGACGTTACCATACCCCCTCTACCTCCAGGGACACGTACGGCTTCGACATCTACACGCTCCCGCTACCCGGCGCGAGGCAGTACATCATCACCAGCCCGGCGCTGGCGGCGGCGGTGCACCGGCAGGCGAGGGCCATATCGTTCCGGCCCTTTGCCAGCAAGTTCGCGCGGCGCATGCTGCTCTTCTCGGACGAGGCGCACGCCGTCATGGAGCGCAACATGTTCGACGAGGACGGGCCGGGCCTCCTGACGGGGAACCACGACCACCTGTACGCCTCCCTGCCCGCGGGCCCGGCCCTCGACGAGCTCAGCTCGGCCCTCATGGCCGGGGCCGCCGCCAACCTCGGCCGCCTCTCGGCGTCGGCGTCGGGGACGGGGACCACCACGGGGACCACCACGGGCGAGGTGACAATGCAGCTCTACTCCTGGGTCCGGGACCTCATCACCAGCACGAGCGTGACGGCCTTCTGGGGGCCCGACGGGCCCTTTTCGCGCGACCCGACCCTGCTCGACGCCTTTTGGGACCTCGAGGACCGCGCCGTCGCCATGGGCATCGTCGGCGGCCGCCTGTCGCCCCTGCTCTACCCGCGGGCGCACCGCGCGCGCGCGCGCCTCACCGAGGCCATGCACGCCTTCTACACCGACGACGCCCGCTGGCCGCAGGCGTCGTGGCTGCTGCGCGAGCGCGCGCGCATCCACCTCGAGGAGCACGGCTACCCGATGCGCGACTGGGCAAAGGCCGAGGTCGGCATGCTCTTCGGCCTGATACCCAACAGTACCCTCGGCACCTTTTGGACCCTGGCCCGCCTGCTGGCCGACCGGCGGCTGCTGGAGGAGGTGCGGGCCGAGCTGCTCGACGGCGGGACCGTGACGGTGACGGTCGTCGCCGAGGACGCGGACGCGGACGGAGTGAAAAAGAAGAAGAAGAAGGCCAAGGTCGACATGTCGGGCCTCCGCAACCGCAGCCCGCTGCTGACGTCTGCGTTCCGCGAGATGCTGCGCCTGACCATGCCGACGTCGTCTGTGCGCTCGGTGCGCGACGACGTGCTGCTGGGCGGCCGCCACCTGCTGCGCGCCGGCTCGCTCGTCATGCTCGACGGCAGCGTCATGCACCGCCGCCGCGACGTCTGGGGCGCCGACGCCGACGAGTACAACCCCAGGCGATTTCTCGACGCCGCCGGCGGCGTCTTTACCGACGGCAGCAGCAGCAGCGGCAGCAGCGGTGAAGGTGGTGGTGGTGGTGGTGGTAGGGACAGTAGTAAGCGGGTGCACCCGGCCGCGTTCCGCGGCTTCGGCGGCGGCGAGGTCTTTTGCCCCGGCCGCAACCTCGCCCACGTCGAGGTCACGGGCGTCGCGGCCGCCATCGTGTGCGCGTGGGAGCTGGCGCCCGGGGCGGCCGAGGTCGAGGTGCCGCCGTTCAAGGAGGACGAGATGCCCCTGGGCCTGTGGAAGCCACGGCGGGACGTCGAGGTCACGCTGCGTCAGCGGGAGGGGTGGGAGGACGTGGAGTGGGAGTACACGCTCTAGAGTGGGAGTAGAGTAGAGTAGAGGTTGCTATTGATGCTGCATTGCGAGCGTATCTAGAGGTACCTATCTAGACCAAAGGGGGGTCCCTCTTTTTGGGGGCTCGCTGAAGAGACACAGATAATACTAACAAACTATATATGTACATGCTCGGCTTTGCCACCTGTTTCGAACGGGAACGCTAGTGGTAGCAAGTCTCTACCCATCGCCTGGTCAGAACAGCCAGTGTTCAGCATACGCGGCTGGACGTACGTGGCAACATGACACCCAACGCCGGGAGGGGGGACGCAAAGCTCGCGAGTATCGCCTATGACTTTTGCTCATCCCCGGATGTCCTGGCTGCCTCGTATGCCTCCAGGCATGACCAGTCTGACTCGTCGGATGAAGAAGATGAAAGGTCAGACTCGCATGCCCCGGCTGTCTCGGTTGTCTTTGTTGTCTTTGTTGTCTCGGCCGCCGTTACGTGGCGGTAGCCGTTCCGGACGTAATTGTAGTTCCGGAGGGCCTCCTCGTCCTCGGCCGACGCCGGGCCCGCCTCCCCGCGCTCCATCGCCTCCATCATCGCCGCCACCTTGTGCCTGTCCTGAATCGACTTCCGGAGCGCCGCCTTCTCGGCGTCCGTCGTGGCCGTCTTGGGCCGCGGCGGCGGCCGCGCGGCCATGCTGACCTCCCCGTTCGCCTTCATCTCGGCCTGCCTCCTCGCGCACTTCTCCTTGAACCGGCGCTGCATCATCTTCATGTACGCCACCGAGCTGCGGTACTCCTTGTCGGCCTGCTTGTCCTCCCTCCACTTCTCGATGTATTCCTGCTCCTCCGCCGTCAGCTCGCGGGGCCTGTTCGCGTAGCGCGGGTAGCCGCCCTCGATGTAGGGGAGGCCGCGGCGCTGCCGGTCCGCGAGGCGCTCCAGCTCGCGCGCCTCGCGGCGCGCGTAGCGGCGCAGCTTCTCCTCCGCCTCGGCGACGCCGTCGGGGGTCCGGGGCAGGTCGAGGTCCTTCATGAAGGCGCGCATGTCGCCGTAGTCCTCCTCGAGCAGCTCCTGCCACGTGCGCGGCTCGGGTCCCACCACCTGGCCCCAACAGTAGCGCATCACGGGGCGTGTGTCGGGTTCGCCGCCGCTGCCACTACTGCCCGTCTCGGGCGCCGCGGCTGCGGCGGTGGCTGCGGCGGCGGCTGCGGCAGCGGCATCGGCAGCGGCGGCGGAAGCGGCGGCAGCGGAGGCCCGGCCACTGCGAGCCTTTCTAGCTAGTCGCTCGGCCTTTCGGGCTAGTCGCTCGGCGGCAAGCTCTGGGGTAACTTTTGGTCCAGCCTTGGGGCCGTCCCAGAACTTGAAATCTTGGTCATCAACGCCGGGCTCGTGGCCACAGCTCGAGCTAGGGCCAGCAGAGTGTTTGCAACCTGTCGCTTTTGGCTTGGGCCTGGCGGCAGGCTGCTCGTCAGGACCAGTTGCAGCGCCCGATGCCATCTTCCGCTTTGCTGGAGATAAATCGACGAGATGCTCGTGCTGATTGATTGGACCAAGAGTAGCGTATCGATATTCGCGAGTTGTGCCTTGGCGTATGTATAGGCCTTCTGGATATCTGAACGAATGGAGATCCGGTTTGTTTCTGACGATGCTCACCAAAATTACCGACCGAAGTGGCTGAATCGTGGAAGTGTTAGGTTCAAGCCGAAGCAGGTGGTAGGATTTTTGATCCCCCTGCCCTGTTTGCCTTTTCGGTCGAAACTCAGATGTAGTCAAGGTTGGTAGGTGCCTGCCGCCCAGGGAAGCTGCCTCGCCAGCACGAGTAGGAAGGGTCGAGCGTAAAGGACGATGATGGTATCGTACGCGTCATAGGGGTAGAGAAACCGGGCACTCGCGGTCAGGCGCCACTCACAGTTGATCGCTTCATGCTTGCTTCCTAAATACCTAGTACCAGACCAGGTACCTAGACAGCAGCAAGGTCGCTGCCTCCTTACATTAGCCAAGCCAACAGTCAAGTGCCTTGTCGCTACCTGCCTGCCTAGATAGGCATGGGCTCGGATTGCACCTAGTAATCCAAGCCCCTGAAGATGCTGATGCACACTCCCTCGACCGTCTCTTTCCCGATTCCGCCCTTGGCCTCCTCGACGGTCCATATCCATGTCTGAGGCGTCAGCTCCTCGCCATCTCTCAACGGCGGCCACACGCCGTAGACCCTCAGCTGCGGAGAACCATACTCATCCACACCCACCGCCTCCCCATTGCTACCAACTAGGTTGACCTCAAACCTGACAGACCTCTTGTCGGGCTCGACTGCTGATACGGCTGTCCCATCGATGGACTTGACAAAGTCAAGCCGCTGCTCCGCGTCGCCCTCGATCGGCCCCGCGACTGAGAAGGCAAGCTGCTCGGCCTGATCGGCCAGGAACCGCGCCACTGCACCTCTAATGTAGTGGGTAACCTCTCGGAGGTTAGGGTATATTTCTGACGGCGGGTATATGAAGCGGAGCGTATTCTGCTGGGGCAGTGGCTCGCCCGGCCCTGGAGGCACCTCCCCAAGAGGCGGCAGGAGTCTCGTCGAGTACATGGTGCAGAGGCGGGCGGAAAGCTGCGTGGTCCCGATAACCGAGAGCGTGGTCCCGATAACCGAGAGGCGCACGGCCGGAGTAATACTTAGCTGCAGCTGGAACTCGTGCGGGCTGAGGAATGTGTGGAGGAGGGCCTCGGATGAGGATGCATGACGAGATGACCCCGGCGACGCCGTTGATACGGGCGGTTCGATAAGGGTGAACGAGGCCGACAGGTAGCCTGCCGACTGCAGGACCCATGTCAGGTCCGACACGAATCGTGTTGCCCTTTCAAGAGAGCGCTCGTGCTCCAAGTAGGCGATCACAGGCCTGAGGAGGGCGTACGGCTGCCCGGCCCGACTCTGCCTGACCTGGGGCGGGCCCGGCTGCGATCGGACGCGCAGATTCAGCCTGTGAGCGTACGACAGGAGCAAGGGCAGGGCGCTGCTGATGGCTTCAGCGAGCATGTCATCTGGGCCAGCCCCCCAGCCAAGCTCAGCCGGCGCGTCGTCCGTCAGGTCGCACAAGCGGATAACAGCTTTCGTGTGTTTATCCAACTCGTAGCTGACGGCCCCGTCGGCCAGCCGAACACCAAACGAGAGCAGAGTACGACCCTCGCGATTGATCTCGTACCACAGTTCCTGGTGGAAGATGGTGTTGCGTGCTTCCATGACTCGGCTCTCCAGAGGCGCATCCGGGGCTGGGGTCTGGGGCAGCATGGCCCTGCCCACAACCACGCCATCCCTCTCGATAGACACGCGAACTCTTTGCGGGTTCGCGACCCTCGCGGCATCGAGGCTGACAGCGCCGTCGTCGCTGCGCCTCATGGGGGCCAGGCTGGTGTTTCGGAATTCGGGCGCAGCTATAAACAAGGCGTCAGCGATTCCGCACCCAAGACTTTCTCCAGATCTCCTGTGTGCGCAGCCGGGTCGATATCGCCGGGCGGGGGGGACGTACATTCCGAGAAACCAAACTTGACACCTAGCGTCTGCCTCTCATAGGGAAGACGTGAGACAGACCACCCCTTTTCGCTGACAGCCAGCACATCAGCCCAGTACCGGGTCTCGAGCGAGATCTCCTTTTGCAGACGAGCGGCGGCGGACAGGACCGAGTCCATGCTTCTGTTGATGTCGAGAAACTTCCAGCCCGTGGCCACCATCTTGTTGTCTTGGACCCGCGACACATTGGTCTGCGGGGCGGCCAGCTGGTCGGCACCGAGGGTGCCAATGCCGACGAGCTCCCTCAGGGTTGGGGAGAGGGTCCTCCCGGCGTTGGTGGGGTCTTCCTTGGTGAGCAAGAGCGAGACGAAGTCGAGGGTGAGCATGGCGTTCTGGTGAGCCATGCTTCAGAGCATAGAGACAAGAGTCAGCTACAAAAGCCATCGTCCACCGACAGCTTCTTTCCACTTGCGCGCGCATACTCAATGTTCCTCAGGGCCTCGTCCCTCGCCGTCCTGATGGTGTCTGCCGTCACTGCTGTCGTCGACTCATCGCCATCCGCAGGGCCGCTCTCCATTTCAACGTCGCCATCGGCGGCGGCCGTTTCGGTCGAGGCGATGCCGGCAGTTTCGAGTTCGACCTCCTTGCGCAGCTCATCCTCGCTGATGCCGCGGAAGCCCTCGGGGCCGGCCGACTTGACGCGGGCGATGAACTCGGCGAGGCTCTTGGGCCTTTTGTCCCCGGTGGGCCATGGCCGCAGGGACAAGGGCGACTGTGCGGGGTCTGACATTACGGGGTAGGGCGGAAGATGTATGCGATGCTGTAGCGAGCCGTTTGGCGCTGTAGCGAGCCTTTTGGCGAGTCTATTTTGGAGTTGGAGACGGTACAAGATGGCGGGAATGTTTCTTGTCTCCACCGCGAATTTGGCATATGCCGATGCAAGGGGCTGTGGCTGAAGCTTTCCAGTGGCTGAAGCTCAGCAGCGGTGGCAGGAACGCGTCTGACGTATCCCACCCGGGAGCTTGGCTACCCATGCAAAGGAGGGGCATTCCCCACCACGAGGGTCATTCAGCAAAAGCCCGCATGTTGAGGGCACAGAGGTACCTACCACTTTGGTGATGTTGTGTAGGGTGATTCCTACTTCATATTCTATTTCCTATCATGTTTCCTCCCCGGCCAATATTTACTTGCCATTGGAAGCGATACCACCCCCAAGTACGCGTATCAACACTAGTGCCTGATTTTACAGGTGGGAGTGAACCGGCACCCTGTGGGACAGGCAGCGTCACTGTCCTCTATCAAATACCTGAGGTGGTTTTAGAGACTTTTTTTCTCGCTTGTATACCACAGATATGGGCCGGCTTAAAATTCAACGAGCGGGTGGGGTTTATGTTACGAGATAACGAAAGTAAAAGGGAGCTTGTTGTAATTCGCTGGGCTATGTACGCCGCAGTGACGTACCTTGGTCGCGTCGTCTCGAGGCCTCAGACCTTTGACTTTTATGGGTCCCCCCACCCCTTGCAAGGAGGGTTGAGCTCAAAGAAGGCTCAACCAACGATCCAAACTACGGGCGGGCAGCCGCAAGCCATCGAAACCAGCCCACCTAAAAGCCTCGTTCTTTCTGTTTTTTCTTTTCTTTCTCATACTTGCTATCTTCGGCCTTTTAATTCAAGCATATAGTACCTACTAGGCAACCGGTGTTTAAGTCGCGTTACCCGCCTACTATCTACCTACTAGATACTCACTCAAGTACTCATCCACTTGACTAGCTTCAACCTCAACAGCGACCATGGACTCGCCCAAAAAGAAAATCGCTGTTATGACCTCGGGCGGCGACGCCCCAGGCATGAACGCCGCCGTCCGAGCCGTCGTCAGGATGGCGATCCACATGGGCTGTGACGCCTACTGCGTCTACCGCGGCTACGAGGGCCTCGTCCGGGGCGGCGACGACATTAAGAAGACCAGCTGGGAGGATGTCCGCAACTACCTTGCCACTGCCGGCACCCAGATTCTCACAGCCAGGTGCATGGCCTTCTACGAGCGCCCAGGCCGCCTCATCGCCGCCAAGAACATGGTCTTGAACGGCATTGACGCCCTCATCATCTGCGGCGGAGACGGCTCCCTGACTGGTGCCGACAAGTTCCGCGCCGAGTGGCCGTCACTTCTTGACGAGCTCGTTCAAAAAGGAGAACTGTCAACCAAGCAAGTTCAGCCCTACCGCCATCTCAACATTGTCGGCCTAGTCGGCTCCATCGACAACGACCTGTCGGGCACCGACGCCACCATCGGCTGCTACACGGCCTTGATGAGCATCTGCGAATGCATCGAGAAGATCGACTCCACGGCCGAGTCTCACGAGCGCGCCTTCGTCGTCGAGGTCATGGGCAGGCATTGCGGCTGGCTGGCGTTGATGGCCGCCATCGCCACGGGTGCTGACTTCGTCTTCATCCCTGAAAAGCCCAGGGACAATAACTGGAAGGAGGAGATGTGCGCCATCATCCAGAAGAACCGCGAGATCGGCACCAAGAAGACCATTGTCATCATCGCCGAGGGCGCCCATGACCGCCATGGCAGGAAAATCACGGCCCATGAGGTCCATGAGCTGCTGGCTGACGAGGAGGGTCTGGGTCTGGACACGCGCACCAGTGTCTTGGGCCACCTTCAACGTGGTGGCAAAGCGGTGGCATACGACCGCATGCTTGCAACATTGCAGGGTGTCGAGGCCGTCAAGGCCGTGCTTGAGGCGACCCCTGAGACTCCGACCTGCGTCATCGCCATGAGCGAAAACCAAATCATCAGAAAGAACCTAATGGAGGCAGTCCAGGACACCAAGAAGGTTGCCGACGCCATCAAGGCCCAGGACTTTGACCTAGCCCTGTCGCTCCGGGATGTCGAGTTCGCGGAACAGTACAAGTCGTACATGATGCTGACTTCGGTCAATCTTAACAAGAGTCTCCTTCTGCCCAAAGAGAAGGCGAGTACTCCCTTTCATTCCCCTGAGGTGACCGGTTGGATTAGAGTTGGCGTATAGGGATGCATTGCTAACATGGTGCACGGAGAGCAGCAAATGAGAATCGGCTTCATCAACGTGGGGGCCCCAGCTGGTGGCATGAACGCGGCCACAAGGGCCGGCGTTGCCTATTGCATGTCGCGCGGCCACGAGGCTGTCAAGATAGAGAACGGCTTTGCTGGCTTCGCCAGGCATCACGGTGACGTCGGCGATAAAGGCAACTACGAGGGCTCTGTAAAGGGATTTGACTGGTTCCAGGTCGACAAATGGGGCACCCTCGGCGGCTCAGAGATTGGAACCAATCGTGAACTGCCCAGCGAGTCCGGGATGGAGCACATCGCAAACCTGGTCGGCAAGTACAAGCTCGATGCCATGTTCATCGTCGGTGGATTCGAGGCCTTCCGGGCCGTATCAGAGCTGCGGCAGGCAAGGGACAAGTATCCTTCGCTCTGCATACCATTTGCGCTACTCCCCGCGACTGTGTCGAACAACGTGCCCGGGACGGAATACTCTCTGGGCTCCGACACCTGTCTGAACGCTCTCGTGCAGTTCTGCGACACCATCAAGCAGTCGGCGGCGTCGACCAGGCGCCGCGTTTTCGTGGTGGAGACGCAGGGTGGGCGGTGCGGATACGTGGCTACGCTAGCGGGACTGGCCTGCGGTGCGAGTGCCGTGTACACGCCAGAGGAGGGCATCAGCATGAGTATGCTGGACTCGGATATCAAGCACCTCAAGGCTGTCTTCGCCAAAGATAAGGGCCGGTCGCGCGCCGGGCGTCTGATTCTCGTGGCGGAGAAGGCGAGCAAGGTGTACACGGCACAGGTGATCGGAGATCTGATCCGCGAGGAGGCGCACGGGCGGTTCGAGTCGCGCGACATCACACCCCGCCACTGGGCACAGGGAGACACTCCGTCGCCCATGGACCGCTGCCGGGCGGTCCGGTTGGCCATCAAGTGTATTGAGCACCTTGAGAGCTACGGCAAGGGGGCGCCGGAGAAGGTCAAGGCCGACCCGATGAGCTCGGGGGTCATCAGCATCACGGGATCGCAGGTGTCGATGCGGCCGATCGAGGAGATTGAGACCAACGAGACGGACTGGCAAAACAGGCGGTCCAAGACGGCCTTCTGGGCCCCTCTGAGGGACATCGTGGATATACTTGGCGGAAGGCCCTCTTACGATACACCCGAGACGACGCTGGAGGGCCTGAGAGCCAAGGATGTGAAGCGGGGCCTGGAATAGGCAGCAACATTTCCATCAACACTCCTACCGACCTAGGCATACCGACCTAGGCAACTCGCCACCCTAGCTATTGCTCTTGCTTGTATTGTACCTTGTCTAATTAGCGCGCCATTCGACGACGGCAGGACAGGATTGTCCAATCTCTGTCCGGCTTTGCAATTCCAACGTGGGATTTATCCGCTACTTTAACAGGACGGCGCGGCCATGCGAAGCGCGGGTCTGATGCGGTGATGGACTACCCAGCACGGCGAGCGTCTTGTCCGTGTGCTGGTACTGGCTACGATGGTGTTTTTGCTGACCCGCTCGAACAGCGTCGGGCACCAGAAAAGAAACACAGCGATTGGTTGGCAGCTGACGGTTTGGCATGTGTTGCTGTGTGTCGGCATCGAGGGCGAGACGGCAAGGGAAATTGGTGGAGAGCAGATCTTGCACTTGCTCGTCCCGCCGGACCAATCTTTACGAGCGGGCCACTGAGAGGCGAGAAGGACAAGCAGGACCCATCAAATGGGCACAGGCCCACCGCTCTGCTATTTGGGGCTGAGGACTCGACCCCTGCTTTCGATGAAATCTGGCAAGGCTTAGGGGGACTTCGACACGCTGGACCGCCGTCCGCCGACTGACCCATGCTAACCGCTCAGCTTTTCGCGATCACCTCGCTACTCTAGGCCTAGTCTTTTCCCACCCACGCCCCGCGATCAGCCCCATGCTGGTTGCTGACACACGCCCTCAGTCTAGTGATTTCTCCTGTGTAGCCTGTTCGGACACACCCACCGCCAATGTGCTTGTTGAGGTTTTGTTCTGGGTCAATGTGAGGGAACGGGCTTTGATCTGCAGTACAACATGAGTATGCGTATGGCACAGTTCACAATGCATCAGCACCACCCCATTTCCCCTTAACATCTCGCTTCTGATCCTTTTTTGCCCTACCACAGCTTATCGGATGACGGACAAGCCGGCAGCCGTCTGGATGAGGTTCGAGGTGGGGGCCCGTTTTCAGCTTCTCGCCGAGGTGCCCATCCACTGGACGATCTTATACGATGGCAGCCAGGGGCGTTTTTTTTTCTCCCTCCCGTCATCTCCCCCTGCTTACCGCACCCGGGCCCTGGCTCGCGGGGTGGAGGTTATCTTGCCAGGTTCCTATCGACGACTGCCTGGTCGCATATCGCGCTGATCCGTCGTCTTTCCACCCCTCTGCACCACCCTCACTTCTTTGCTGTGCCGCACCCATTCTGCGGCCCTTGTGCACCCAAGACCTGCCACTTTTCTTCGACCTGTTCCCTCGTTTCTGATCCATCTTGACTCCAGTGCGCCACTACTTTGTGTTGTTATCTCGCCGCCCTCGCCGAGCTGGCCGACACATCTCGGCTGTCCTTTCCTTCACAACGCCTTAAAGGTCTAGTGCGATAGTTCATGTCTGTTGGCGCGTAGCGCCTAGCCTGTTTCCTTTATCCATCCTAAGGGGTAACGATACGCTCCTAACGACATCCACGAGTTGGGGTACCGACCTCGGGGTTCGCGTCGAGATGGTTTCCCTCGCCGGGCGCCCTGCCAGGGCGCTCCCATCATCCATGCTCATCCTCTGCCTGGCGGTGCAGTCTTGCTCGGCCACCATGGCGGCCTGGTGGACCGATCTTGGTGCCCAGGTGATAAAGCAAAACGAGACGACGGGTGCCATCATGTACAGCTTCTGCAACAGCAGTGGCACGCCTGTATTTCCAGTTGACCCGCCAAACACGCTGTCGCTCGCCTTTGAGCCACGGAACGGCACCGCGTTGACTGGAAGGGGCTGGTGGGATAGCAGCAAGACGGTGGTAAGCTATTAACGGCAGTACCACCAGGGTTCCATTCGGTCGTGTTGGTGGCGATTCTCTCTTACACGCTTTTTTCCACAGGCCTCAATTTTCTACCAGAACAAGGATGGTGGTATTGTGAACACCTTCCACGAGTGCAATCACAAGACGGGCAAGTTCAACAAGCTCAACGACCGCATTATATCCGACGACAAACCACCGGTGCACAGCACCACGGGAATCGCCTCTGTCCTCCTCGGCGAGACGGACGGGTACCGTGTCTACTATCACGATACCAACAAGACTATCCAGTCGATTGGATACGACCCTGTAGCAAACAGCTTCTATCATGCCGGCGTCGTGTCGCGAGATACCACGTCGGGCTTTGCTCTTGGGGCTCAGTTCCAGGAAAAGACTCGCAACATCACGATGGCCTATCCCAGAGACAGCGCAAACATAGGAGTGGCGCGCACCAACTCGGACGGTAGATACTGGCTAGGTAAGCAGAACGGGTGAGAAGAAAGGAGGAAACAAGCACATGTGTGCCAAGGCCAAGTGCTGACGCTGCACCTCCGACAATCGATAGCGACTACGCCACGCCCGCTGGCTCTGGGGATCAACGTGACAGCCAACACGAATCTTACCAACACGACCAACATCCAGACAGATGCCCAGTCCGCCACAAACTTCTCGCTCCCAGCCTGGACGGGCAATCCCAAGTCCCTGGAGGTCGCCATCGACAAGGCTATAACTCGCAGCATCTTCTACATCGGCAGCGACCGCGCCCTGCACCAGGTCGGCAACATCAACTGGGTCTGGCGGCTAATGAACACGAACCTGTCGACCAGCCTGTGGCCGCTCGCGGACGAGCCGAACGCCGAGTTCGCCCTTGCATCGCACCAGCCGACGTCCGTCATACGTATCTACTACATGGTCAACAAGGTGCTGACCGAGATCAAGTTGGATACGGACGGCCTCTGGAAGCCGGCCGCGGCCCTGCCAGTCGTCTCGGCCAACGGGTCGCGGCCGCCCACGGACCCGAACAGCAGCCCCGCCGACCCCGGCCAGTCGGGCGTGCCGGACCAACACGACGGCGGCTCCGGACAGCTGTCCCTCGGCGCCAAGGCCGGGATCGGCGTGGGCGTGGCGGTGGGCGTCCTGGCCATCATGGGCGTCGTCCTCGTCATCTGCATTATGAAGCGCAAGAAGAGGGCGCAGGCCGAGGCAGAGGCCGAGGCTAAGGCGCAGGCCGAGGACGAGGAGCGGCAGAAGACGGCGCTCGCGGCGCAGCACCAGCAGCACCAGCAGCAGTACTACTACGGGCACGGCGGCTCGCCGCCGCCGCAGCCCGCGACGCCCTTCTCGGACGGCACCGGCAGCATGTGGGGCGGCTATGACAAGAAGCCGATGGGCGGCGGCGCGGGCAGCCCGCCGCCGGCGATGCCGCCGCAGGAGCTGCACTCGGTGGCGTCGGCGCACGAGCTCGCCGACCCGCGCTACACGACGCACGAGCTGCCCGACCAGAGGCCCACGCTCGAGATGGACGGCCACGGGGCGGCCGGGCCTGAGAGCCAGGCGCTGATGCACCAGGGGCAGCCCAGCTATCACAAGCCATGATCGCGTCGCTGAGGGTGTGCCTGCAGGGGGGAATGTTTACCCAAGCTTTGCGGGCCGTCAGAGGTTGTGTTGGGCTGTGCTTCTACTGCCGGTGGTGTTCGGTGTTGTACCAAAATTATAGTCTTGAATTCCTGTAATATCTTGATGACGGCTCTACTTCTTCGGCTACCGGATTCCAGTTCTCAAAGTTGGTCGCATGTGTCAGTTTTATATCACTGGTGGTTGTAGACTTGCGACTCTTTAAACTACCTCCCTTCATAATGTCAAGGACTATGGCTTGTCTGGTAAGCAAGTATCGATATGAGGTAGGTAGGTTCGGGCAGTTGGGGCTCCGGAGCCCCTGAATCGTGACCCCACTTGGCCGAGCTGCTGGGGAAACCCTCAATTGGCGGGGTTGAGCGGCGAGGCCAGTCAAATTGAGCTCAACAACTGCAGCAGCCTGCGCTCAACCAGCACGATCCTCAGAAACGAGCACCGAACAAGAGAAGAAAAAGAAACAAACCACCCACAGGCACTCAAAAAATGAGACTCAAGGACATCCAGCAGCTGGAGCTACCGCCCTCGGCGGACATGCACGTCCACTTGCGGCAGGGCAAGGTTGGCTCCCCCATGACCTGACTGACTGACTGACTGACCCCTACCCCTCGGCGTCAGGCGTGCCGTGGATGTTCCGCTTACACGAGGCTCTCGCTCTCTTTCGGCCATGTGATGTCCAGCTTATGGAGTTGGTGACTCCCGAGATCCGCAACGGGGGTGTCGACACTGTCTATGTGATGGTACGTATTCATGTATTTTTTTTCTTTCTTATTTTTATAACAGATACCAAAACAATGATACTAACATTAATGAACAAAAAAAAAAAAGCCCAACCTCCAACCGCCCGTGACGACAGTCTCGCGCGCCCTCGAGATCCGGTCCGCCCTGCAGGCCATCGAGCCGCGCGTCAACTACCTCATGTCGCTGTACCTGCACCCGAGCGTGACGGCCGAGGTGGTGGCCGAGGCGGCGGCGGCGGGCGTGACGGGGGTCAAGATGTACCCGCAGGGCGTCACGACCAACTCCGAGTCCGGGGCGGGCGCCGACTTTGTCGAGGCCTACGCGCCCGTCCTGCGCGCCATGGAGGAGCATGGCCTCGTGCTGAACCTCCACGGCGAGGTGCCCAATGCGGAGCCGACCGAGGATCTGTCGCTCGAGGAGGCGTTCCTGCCCGAGCTGAGGCGCCTGCACGAGACGTTTCCGCGACTGCGCGTCATTCTCGAGGTGAGTCTTTTTTTCTTTTTCTTCTTCTTCTTTTGTTGACCAAGACCAGACGAGGGTTTCTAAAGCAAAGGCGACGAACAACAGCACTGCTCCACGGCCGCGGCCATCGAGGCCGTCAAGGCCTGCGGACCGACGGTGGCGGGCACCATCACGGCGCACCACCTCTACCTCACCGGGGACGTCAGCGAGGTGGACCCGCACGCCTTCTGCAAGCCGATTCCCAAGAAGCCCAAAGACCGTGACGCGCTGGTCAAGGCCGTGTGCAGCGGAAACCCCAAGTTTTTCTTGTAAGTCGACAAAGTCGGCGGTGGCTGCCGTGCGGGGTCTGTGTGTGAGCTGTCAGTGTCGAGGACACAGGCGATGATCATTTCCGGTTTCGGTCATGCCGCCTTCACCATCTCGTCACAGGCAACCCCGAGCCAACTTGCTTTTGGTCCATTTCGACCTCGGAACAACAAAACTGACCACCAAAAAAATACAGCGGCAGTGACAGCGCCCCGCACCCGCTGGCGTCCAAGTCGGGCCAGCCGGTTCCGGCGGGCGTCTTCACGCAGCCGTTTGCGACACAGCTGGTGCTGCTGGCGCTCGAGGACGCTGTCGAGCGCGGCGTCATCTCGGACGACGAGGTGACGCAGGAAGCCCTCGAGCTGTTCCTGAGCCGGGCCGGCCGGCGCTTCTACCAGCTGCCCGAGCCCGAGGCGGGCGCCAAGATGGTGCTGGAGAGGAAGGGCGCGACGATCCCGGCCAGCATCAAGAGCGGCGACGGGAGCGGCCTCGAGGTCGGCCTGTCCAAGGCCGGCGCATCCGTCTTTAGCCTGCGGTGGGTTTCTTGAAGGGGCTCGGTGGGGAAGATGCAAGGCCGGCACACGCACACACGTGAGACTACGTCAGTTTTTGGGCGGGCGGAGCTGCACTTGCATGCCACGGCGGCCAGATAGAAACATGCAGTTCCGGTAACGTGAATGGGGAACTCCCGTTGAACAATCTGTCCTATAGCCTATAGGACTGCTTCGTATGACGATGTGACGGCGGGCTTCGTTTTATTGGGGAGGGAGGAAAAAAGGCCCAAACGTCGTGCGTTCCTCCGCGCTAGACGTAATAGTGCACAAACTTGCAGCTCCGCCCGTCGCATCGGGAGTGGACGCGAGGCTATAAGAAAGGCTGTGATATTGCTCCCTTTCCCTGATCTCGGGATCCTGATTGTTCGGAATCTGGCGCGTGGAAAAAAAGGCTCGATGGACCATGGACCAAGTTGGGCCAGACGGCACGGACGTATCTGATTGGCGAGCGGAGGCCTGGGAAGCTCCCTTGGCTCAGGCTTCCATGCCCAAAACGGGCTGGCAGAAGCTGCACAATTGCGTCAGAGCCACTCGATTCAGCCGCCCGAGGTGAGGGAAATAAGCACGGGCAACAAGCATCCCAGAAACTAGCCAAAAGCCCTCATCCCGGATGCCACCTCATACCATCACTCGGGCAAGGCATCTAGGGTTCTCCGATGCATGCACTCAGATGTGATGCGGGGGGCCAGAAGTACTGTGCACCGCAGTGCGTGATGGCTCGGCAGAGTGGGCGGGCTGCGAAGGGGGCCGAGACGTGGTGGAAGCTGGCCAGCCTTCTGGAGTTCTGGAGTTCTGGAGAAGGGGGTTGAGGGAAGGGGGTCTGGTGTCCCGCGCTCGCCTGACGGGGAGGCGAGCTACCGAGTCGGCACCCAATCCCCCCAATTGGGCCGAGGGCAGCTGAACACATGCAGTCGTGCGTGGGACCAGCCTGCACCCTGGCGTGACGCCTGCCTGGGCGCCTGAGAGACGGCCGCCTGCCACAGTCAGATTCATCGGCAGCGGCCTCCTTGCAAAACCGCTCGAACGAACGGGGCGTGGACTAGGCATGTATTCCCGTCGGATGGACAGGTCCCTCGTCTCAACAACGGCACCAACGGCAACGGCAGTCCAGCCCGGTAAGACGGATGGGTAGACACGAGATGGAGGAAAAAGGCACAGACAGAAGACAAAATGACAGATTTTCCATTTTCCATTTTCCGTTTTCCTGATTTTCCCGCCCGTCTCAGACGGCTGTCAAGAGTGGGGCAGGCCTCGTGCTTGGTGCCATCATCAGCAAGCTCGCGAGATGGGAAGGTGTACCCACCCCACCCAACCAAACCCCCCCGGCTGCCGCTTCCTTCCTGCCCTGGTTTCCCGTCCCGGCACCTGCCAGAACTGCCACCGCGGAAAGGGCGACGAGCCCAGTGTGTCACCCCTGTCCCTGGACCCAGCTTTTTCCGACCAGCCCCTCCATTCTGCCGCGGGGACCGGTTTGGATGACGATTCATGTCCTGCCAGAGCCTGGTTGGCGCCCAAAAAGCCTTGCTGCAGGGAACGGCGACGAACGAGAGCGAAGAGGACTCGACCAAGCCTGCCCATCCATCCATGGAACCGCCTGAACTGATCGGCTGCAAAAAGGATCCCATCTTGCCAATCTACTGGTCAAACGACCAAAATAAAGGCACGGCGCACTACTGTAGTGTAAGACCCTGAGCACCCCCTTTGCCCTCTTTGACCTTCTCCTGCTACCAAGAACGACCCCCTCGTCACCCTCGCCCTCGCCCTCGCCCTCGTCGCCGTGCTCCCGAGCCCCGGGGTCGACAAGCCTCTGAGTTGCTTTTCGGTTCCTTTTTTTTGTTCTTTCTTTTATTAGCGCCCCAGCCCTCGCCAAACAAACCCACCACCCACGCGCACTGCCCTACCCGCTCGCTGCGCCCCTCACTCTTCCCCCCTTTCTAGGCGGTTCCAGCACGGCCACCCAATCCTCCCCTGCAGCTCTGGTTGGGCTGCCTGCCCTTTGGCGCCGATCAGAAGACACCGCACCAGGGCGACCCGAAGCCCGACGATACGCTAACGCCGCTGGTTGTTGCTGCGGCTGCTGCTGTTTCTGCTGCTCCTCCTGGGCGGCTTCATAACCCCCCTCTTTCGTGCGCTTCGTACGCAGTTTGTGCAACTCTCCCCCTCTTCCTCACCCCTCGACTCTCGCGGCAGCCTCTCGAGAAGCAGCTTCTTCTACTTCTTTCTTTATTCTTGACGCCTGTGTTTGTTTCCGGCCCGCTCCGAGAAACCATTTGTCACCCCCTGCCCAACGCAGGTCGCGATACCCAAACCCCTTTTTGTGGATCGTCTCGGGCGAAAGCGAGACCCAGAGAGCAACAGTCTAGGACTTGTCAGGTCACGCCTCGCTACCCAAACCCCGCAATCAAAACCCAGGCCCCCCGTTTCGTCTGGTTCCGCCACCACAAGAAGACGGACACGACCAGACCGCTCCAAAAGAAACGGACGCCATCTGGACTAGACAACTCAACCTAGCTCACGCGCCGCGCGCAAAAACGACAAGAAGCGGCTTCACGCCTGCTTTTAGCAACCTGAGCACTTTCAGACACCCACGCCAAGAAAGAAGCGCACTCAGAGTGCCCGATCAGAAACAAGAACAACAACAACAAAAGAGTCTGCAGAAGCGTGTGCGCTCTGCCCACCCCTTTAGTCCATAATGGCCGACCGGCGGGATTTCTACGATGACCGCGACACCTTTTACACCACCGGGTCGGGCGCCCCGCCCCAACGCCGTGGTGGTGGCTCAGAGGCAAATGTCTACGAGCGCTTCGAAGAGGTCAGGAGAGAGGAGGGCCCGACCCGCAGCCGAGTCCAAGTCCGCGAGCGCGAGCGCGAGCGTGATGATGACTCACGGCTTCCCAACTTCTTGAGGGACGAGCGCCGTGGCCCGGTCAGCGCCGCTCCCGCTGACACCTCTGGCGCCATGGTCCTGCGTCAGCGCGAGATCGAGACTGTTTCCCGACCCCGACCCCGCTCGCCCAGCCAGGTCCGCTTTGAGGAGCGCACCCAGTACGTCCGCCGCGCCCGCAGCCCGAGCCCTTCTATGGTGTCGGAGCCCCTACCCCCGCCGCGCCGCGAGCGTGTCGAGATCCGGCAATTCGAGAGGAGGAGGTCACCGTCGCCGCACCCCATTCGCGGGAGGTCGCCTTCGCACGAGCGCGAGCGTATCCGCATTATTGAGCGTTCGCGCTCCAGGGAGCGAATCCCCAGCCCTAGCCCATCGCCCCCGCCGCCTCCCGCCCCCGCTGTTCCCGAGGTGATTCGTGGGCCGACCATCGAGAGGGAGGTTATCACCCACTACAGGAACATTGACCACGGTATGTTTATCCATCACTATCTCATCCCCAACCCGCTTGAATGCAGTCTCCCTAATCATGGTTTTTTATTTTATTTTTATCTGTGATATAGGCGTCGTCCAGGCTCGTCCTCCGCCGCCCCCTTCGCCCGCCCCGCGGCCGATTCTGAAGCAGCGCGAGGTGGAGATCACACGTGACACCGACATTGACATCACGCGCACCCGTGGCCGCAATGAGGTGGACATTAACATCCGCCGCCGGTCAGTTTCGCGCGAGAGAGGTGCTCTCGTCGTGGCCAAGAGACGCTCGCCGTCCCCCGAGCCGCTGCCGGCTCGGCGTACCTTTGACGATTTTGATCACCGGCACAAGTTGCGTGTCGACATCGACGATCGTCATCGGTCTACCAGCGTTAGTGCCGAGCACACGCACCATGGCCACCGCCGCTCTCACAGTGCCCTGCCCGACTACCGCGATGAGAGCGAGCGTATTACGTCCCGCATCGACGCGCGGGGCCGCAACGGCGAGGCCTATGGTGGGGCTACGCGCGACTGGACCATTGTCGACGTGCCCCCGGGCACGGAGCGCGTCCGCATGGAGGGCGCGGGCGGCGGCGCGGCCGACGTGACGTGGGAGCGGTACAGCGGCGTACGCCGGGCTCGCTTTGTCCCCGAGCGTGACAGCGAGTCTAACGTGTCTTCCAACACGACCACGGTGACCAGCGAGCGCCCCCGCGAGCGTGTCGTCGAGACAAATGACCGGCTCAACATCTCGGTCTCGGACAAGAACCACGAGATCGAGATCGAGAAGACCTCGCGCGGGAGGGCCCCCAGACGTCCCAAGGCGACGGAAGATATGTGGACCGAGATCACCAAGGACCTTGTCATCCGCGAGGCCATCGAGGAGATGGGCTACGACTACGAGGAGAGGGGCCCGTTCTTTTACATTATGCAGTACCTGCAATACGTGAGTTTCCATCTTTCTCCCACTTTGCCCTTCACCCCTCGGCTCCTCTTCAGACTGCTGACTGCGCATCATTTTCCGACTATAGGAGGACGTACTCCAGCTCGTTCAGCTCACGGACGATATACGCCGCCACCGCAGGCGCCACCTTCGCGAGATTGAGTACGAGCGCGAAACGCGCGACAACCGCCACCGACGCCGTAGCAGCAAGTACGACTACGACCGCGAGCTCGTGGTTGGTGTCGACCGCGAGGTCGTCTACGACCGCCCTCCGGTGCGCGGCTACCTCAGCTAGATGGACAAGAGCTCGATGGGCAAGAGAGTTGTTCAGGAATAAGAGATGAAAGGGAAAAGCCTGAGCACCGTCGCGGTTTAATCCTCGTCCGTGTTACGTTTACGCATTCATGACGAAGCACAAGAATGTCTTTTTTTTTCCCTCCTTTTCCATACTCACAAGCGAAGGAAACATTCATACAAGGGATTGGTTGGATGGGTGGTTGACGCTTCGAGTTTTTACGATTGATTTTTGGATTACCCCCTTTGACGTTTTTGTTTTTTTACTCTTCCATTTACGTTCCCACTTGCTTGTCTCTTTGCTGTTCCTTGTTTGCTTCTGCTTGTTTTCCTGACACATCGCGGGTTCGTTTGGTCGTCCTTTTTATTTATTTATCCGATTTAGACAGGACGAAGCTAAAGACGGCAGCAAAGCACGTTACTCGGCGGCATTGGGTTTGTGGTCCGATCAAAGTTTGCCGGATATATATAACGATTTACGACGATAATGGATCAAATAGTTTGCAATACTGTCTGCTTTTGATGTGTGATGCAGAAGATAAAGCGAATGCCATGCTATGCCATGATGTGGTGGAAGCTTTGAACAGAGGAAGGAGCAGTCGTGGAGGAAGCAAAGTACAGCACAAATCGGACGAAAGGAGGCAGGAACAATACGGTGGTGGCAGCCAGGAGGAGAGGCAGAGTATGGTATCCTCACTTCTCACGGCGGTACAGGGCGATGAGGCGGTCGAAGACCCTCCTGCGCATGGCGCCGCTGCCGCTGCCGCTTCTACCGAGCCCTGATGTCGCTAACGGTGGTGACATGTCGGGTTGTTGCTGCTGGTGCTGGGGCTGCGGCGGCGGCGGCGGCGGCGGCGGTGCCTCGTCCTCGACGTCCCCGCCACCGCCGATCTCGAAGGCCAGGAGCGGCCGGGGCGACCCGGATGTCGGTTCCTTGACCAGCCGCCTCCGGGGCGGCGACGGTTCCGAGGCGGTGGGGGCGCCCCGGCCTAGCAGCCACAGGGACGACGAGCGGGGTTGGTGGTTGTAGGTGTAGTAATAGTAGGAGGGGGATGTTGTTGTTGCGTCGGAGGTTGCCCGTCTATGGCGGTTGTGGTTGTGGTTATGGTCGGTGTCGGTGTCGGTGTCGGCGTCGTGGTCGTGGTCGTGGCGGTGGTGCCGGGACAGGAGCGACTCGAAGGTGCGGGTCGTGGTGGTGGCGATGCTGGCCGCGTCGCTTCCGCCGCGGAGGGACGGAGTTGGGGAGGACGAGGCGAGCGAGGCGAGGTCGTGGTGGTGGTGGTGGTGGTGGTGATGGTGGTGACGGTGTTGGGGGTGGTGGTAGTGGTGAGAGGATGACGAGGAAGCGGCAGGGTTAGGGTCGTAGCGGGCACCGACGTTTCCGAGCGGTGGTGGTGGTAGTGGTGGTGGTGGTGGCAGTGTATCTACTGCTGCTGTTGCTGCTGCCTCGGCCTCTGCGGCGGCCGCCGCCGCTGCCGCCAGGACGGCGGGGCTGCTCCGCCGCTGCAGCACGCGGTGCTGGGCCGACCTCTTCTTGTGGTGCGCCGTGGTAGTCGGGGGCGGCGTCAGGGACAACAGCCGGCTCGGCTGGAGGAGGATGTGGTGGTGGTGGTGGTGGTGGTGTGTTGTCGTTGCTGTTGTCGGCTGCTCCGGCCGGCGCGCAAAGAGGTGGTGTGCCATTTCTACTGTATGCGTGCGATATGCTCCCTCACACACACCCCACTCGCGCTCTCTCTCTCTCTCTCTCTCTCTCTCTCTCTCTCTCTCTCTCTCTTTCGTGCTATCCTTCCCCCACTCGGGCTCCTTATCTCAGGGTCTCGCGATTGGGACGGGCGGTTTTGCTGTATGATGAAGCGACGGGTCCGCAAGAAGCAAAAGAATCAAAATGGAACTTGTTCCCAAGGGCAGAATAAGAAGCAGGAGGTGGTCAAAGCACATCTGGAGCCGTGGCGGAATTTCAGGTCACATTCAGTCAAGCAAGGTCTTGTCAGTTTCCCTCCCGTCAATCAGTCAGTCAGTCCCCCTTGTCCTGGTCCTTTGCCTTCCTCCCCCTCCCAAGCCCCCTCCTTTTCCTCCTTTCCCCCGCCCATCGCATCCCCGGTTCGTTTCGTTTTTTCTTTTCTTTTTTTCTTTACCGAACCCAGATGGGCAACAAATCGGGAGCTTACGGTGCCCATGGTTTGTTTTGTTTTGCTTTTTTTTTTTCTTATCTTGTTTTTGTTTATTTTTATTTGATTTGTTTTCTGTCCCCCTCTCTCCTGGGGTGGCGAACCTGGCCCATCCTTGCCTAAAGCTGAAGGCTGCGTGACTGCTTGTCTGAGACCGCCCAGGAGAGCCCCGCCCAGCGCCCGCTGGTCTCTCTGTCAGCTGAGCGTGTGCTGTAAGCGTCGGCTGGCAGGGGAGGGGGGCTACCACGCAGCGGCTGCAGCGTATGTACCTTATCGGCCAGCCACCTTGTCCTGTTTGCCGATGGGGTCCTTACCCCCCCTCCCGCCGCGTCAAGCTCGGCTATCACAAAAAGCCCAAATGCAAATGGCTCAAATCTGAGAGCTGTGCTCCGTCCTTTGTCTTGGCTGTCCGCCGAAGCTTCATGCCCAGCACGTCTGCTGTCTCCATCGGCTAAACCCCTGTCACCCACCTCCCTAGCTGTTGTAGGCAGCATATTGGCTTGCTGCGTATGCCACAGATCACTTCGCATGCAGCCGACCGCCCATGTTTTTGCGTCCGTCACTTCACAATCTTGATTGCACCCTCGCGCTTTTGAATACATGAGGCGTTTCCTCCTTGGCTCCCGGGTCGCGTCCCCAGGCCCACAGCTTAGCTTGCTCAAGCAAAAAAATAATAGTCCTTCAATTTGGGTATTGCCTTTGCTCCGTATTTGCTTATGAGGTATGCGTTGCTTCGAGCACGGCTAGGCTTCTGGGCTATAGTCGGGGGTACTGGAGAGAAACAAAGGTGGCTGACAAAAATATCACGCTTGTAAACAAAAACGGCAAACTATGTCCAAGAAAGTCATTTCTGACTATGGAGCTTCCAGATACGCCAGAATAAAAGAACAAAACCCAGATCTGTGAGTTGCTTCGCACAAATCTCGCCAGATGTTGCAAGGTAGTTGTAGTACATGGCCCAAAGTTGCAGGGGGGTATATGTGATAAGACCTCGTCGCTTCCAATCGATATGACAAAAAGAATAAAAGGGGCGCGAAGGCTCCATGTGGTATCAATACGTTAATAAAGTGTGGAAACAGAAAGAAAAAGGAGAGGAAAGAAAAGTAGAGGCGCTCCCTATGTTTCGGGACGCCCTATGATGAGAAGTCGTGAGCGCGAGCTGCCTAGGAAACAATGAGCGTCAATAATTCAATGGTGGCGTGTGTGCTGGTAGACAAACGAGATGTAAAGTCAAGCGGGCGGCTGGCAGGCGGCACTCCCTCATCCCCAAATGGGCGCGTTCCGGTAAGCAGGCGAGTTGTAGCTGTGGAGGATACGGTACGGGACGCCAGGCTGTCCCTGCCGATCCGGCGACCCTAGGCTGTTGTTACGCCCGTGGCCGCCGCGAGCTACGTGGGGACGCGAATAGTGTCCCTGCTGCTGCTGCTGCTGCTGCTGCTGCTGCTGGTCCCATTGTGGCGACTGGTCCCGGTACTGCTGCTCGTGCCATTGGTTCCATTGATGTTGTCTCTCCAACTGTTGTTGCTGCGCCGTCTGTGGTTGCCATGAGCGATACTGCTGCTGCTGCTGCTGCTGCCCATATGCATCGCTCGACTGGCGGTACCACCGAGGATCCGTGACCGGAATGGAGGGATGTTGCTGCAGCTGTTGCTGCGACGGGAGGTACCGCATCTGCGGCCGGGTGCGGTCATCGTAGCTGGCCCGGTGACGTAGTTGTGGACTCTCCTGCGGCGATATCACGTACGGCGGCGGCTGCGCGCTCGAATGTCTTCGGATAGCGTGGCCTTGTTCTGCCACCACCACCTCCAAGGCCCGAAGAGGGTCCTCTGGGCGCACTTCCATAGACGAGCGTCGGGAAGTGTCATGATCCGTCTTGACCTGCCAATCCGGAGCTCTGGAAAAGGACCGCGACGATCTCAGCTCCAGCGTCATCGACCTGCGTGGTTGCATTGGCGCCGACAATGGGGCCTGGGGCACACCCGCTGAAGCCCCGGTGAGCTGCTGGAGGGCCTCTTGGTGATGTACAGATCCGGAAGCGGCATCTTGCTCCTGGGGCAGCATGGCCGAGTGCGCGGGGGATGGTGTTGTAGATTTCGGCCGCAGAAGCGCAGGGACCCTGAGGTTCCCTTGGTTACGAGTTCTCCTGCTCACGGGCGGTGACGTCGCGCCAACCCTCTTCCGTGACATGAGCTCCGGCACCACGGGACTGGGAGGCGACGGCTGGTCGTCTTCAGTGGGGGAGGGAATCGCCAGCGGGCTGATGATGCTGATTTCTGTGACACTGGGCGAGAAGTGCAGCTCGTCTCTGTAGTCTTTGTCGAAAATCTTGGACGGGCTGCGCGTGATCATGGTGGGCGACCTGGAAATGCTACCAGTGATGCTGTCGCCGTTCAGCGCCAAGTAGCCAGATGATGTGTCGACAGCCAGTGTGTGCCTGTCCTTCCACACAGGCAAAGGCTTCCGCGCGACGCTCATGGTGCGACTCGGCTTTGTCGGCGTTAGCTCCGGCACCGGTGGCATATCAGCACCGGCCGAAGCAACCTGGCCGAGGGCCGAAGGCGTGTAAGAGGTGTGCCTCCGGCTCTTGCCCGGGGAGTCGAATGCCACCTCTCCATTCTGCGCAGCCTCGACCGCACGCGCCTCGAGACTGCCCACACTCATTATGGTCTTGAGAGTGTCTTTGCTCGCCTGAGACTTGAGGTCCAACTTCTTGACCTTCATATGGAACAGCCCAGAGTGTGTTCTTAGCTTTCTGTGTCCCTCGCGGCTAGCTGACGCAGAGTTGGCACTCTTGGACACGTGCGTGGGCTGTGGAGCCGAAACTGCCTGAGACCGGCCCGGGCCTCCACGGCTCAGCAGCCGGTGAAGTCTTCCCCCCTTTTGTGAGCCCCTGCTGCTACTCAGCTTCGAAGCCGATCCAGCTGAGCCAGTGCTGCTGGGCGAGGCCATTGCCGAGTCTGGAGACTGGGGAGCAACAGTCCACGTTCTTCCCATCGCGGCCGACGCACTTTCCCTCCTCAGAGACTTGTCGGGAGTCGTGGTGGTACCGGCACGGGACTTGGCTTCAAAAGCAAGCGGTTGCGGCAGAGCTCGAGAGCCTGACACCCCGGCTCGTGGCGAGTGCACAAAGTCTTTTGGCGGAGGTGTCGGCGGAGGCCCCTTTTGAGGAGAAGGCGGAATCGCGGTACTAGACAGTACCTGGCCCTCCGAAGGCGCAATCCCAAGCGGGCTGCTGAGAGATGTACGCTTCCCATCGCCAGATCTCCACGACACGTCCCTGGACGAAGACCTCAGCGAGCGCAGCGAAACGTTTGAGCAATAACCCGAGTCCGTCTTGGTCAGCGGCTTGTGCGACAGCTCCGAGTTCGGGTTGCTCGAGGTAGACCCATCACCGGTCTTGCTGCCTTGTCCTGCAGAGTTTGGAGACACCACTGTGGGCTCCGACTTGGCATTGGGATCCAGGCGCAAGTCGAGGACCTCAAGCGTGGAGTACTCGGACTGCGCGTCGTCATCAAACAAGTGGTCCTCCAGCTCGTTGGCTTTCGATGTCGTCACCAGTGGGCTTGAGGGAGGATCGCCCGCGATGGAGAATGGGCTGAACTGGATTTGCCCCAGGTACTGCCGATCCGCTCCTCTCAGCCCCTCTGACCCTCCGACCTGCAGCAGGGACGGCGAGACAGATGATGCAGCCACAGGCGACCTGATCGCCGCCGTAGGGCTGCGCAGAAGCCGGGCCGCATGAACAACAACTGAAGGAGCATTCGGTGGGGGAATCGGTGCGTCCGTCCGGATTGTCAAGTCCACATCTCGCCGAATTCCTTTCCGAGCCCTCTCAGACTCGACAGCGGGAACTGGCGTGAAGTAGCTAGCCTCCTTGGCAGTAGGTGGCGGCACAGCTGGATGCCTGACCCGCCGCTTCTTGTCAGGCTCTGGGCTCACAGCGCCGGGGCTGACGGTACCATTCATGATTCGCAGCGTTCCGAGCTTGAAGGCGCCGATAGTCTGATAATCCCCTTCGCAGGGTGTCACGGGTCCCCGAACCTCGTCAGACACCTTCATCCGAGAGGGTAGGGGCGGCATCGACAGTACACGGCTGCCGACAGAGTCAGAGGAAGCCTGCCGCGACAGGCTCGGTGTGGGTGGGTGGCTGTAACGTTGGCTGCTGAGTGGGGGCCTGCTGGCACTCCTTCGAGTGGCCAGGCCAGGCGTCTGGATGACGGAGCGCCTTCGAACAGGAGTGTACAGGGAGAGATCTGAATTCGCTCGGCTGAGGGCCACGCTGGCGGCGGTCTCGGTCAGGGGTGGGTGCGAGCTCTTCCACGTC
The DNA here is from genome assembly GCF_000145635.1 of Gaeumannomyces tritici R3-111a-1. Taxonomy (NCBI): domain Eukaryota; kingdom Fungi; phylum Ascomycota; class Sordariomycetes; order Magnaporthales; family Magnaporthaceae; genus Gaeumannomyces; species Gaeumannomyces tritici. The sequence goes on from NW_008804551.1 coordinate 324,436, forward strand.
ACCTCGGAGACCACCGAGAATTTATTCTCCGATACTGCCGCCGAGATCTCATCTTGTATACCGGTGGCGTCCCCTTGTGCGAGGTTGAGCAGGCGTTTGGCTTCGTAGGACGTGAGATTGTAGTTCCACGAGACACGGGAGTCGGCAATGTTCCAACTGTGAGGTTCTTGGTTGTAAGCAGAGGAGCACCAAGGCGCCAAGGCCGTGGGCATACAGAGGGGTCTCCAATAATCGGGGAAAAGCGAACCTATCCGTAGTCGACTGGTCACGGTACAAAGCATCACTGGCTCCCAGCATGGAGTTGCACCTGGTAGGTGGCGCAACACCCTGCCCTTCGAGGGGTGGTAATGGCGCTGCGGCCGCCGCAGCGGTGGTATTTCTCCTCTCCGGACTCCCCCTGCGACTCGGCTGTGCTGTCGAGGACGATCTCGAGCGGAAGATCCTGCGCAGGCTCCTTTCTTTCTTGATGGGTTCGGCGACCATCGAGGCGCTCGCGTAGTCGATGTCGTCGTCGAGCGGATCAAGATAGGGCGAGAAGTCGACGTCAAGCTGAGGGAACGGAACCGAGGGCGATAGAGGTGGCACGCTGAACGGGTGAGAGGACGAGAAGGGGCGGCCGCGCACCAGACCGGGAGAAGAGGGGAGGGCGTCGTCGCAACTGGGTTGGCTGGCGTTGAGGTTTGGCAGGCGGGGTGCGGCAACGCTAGTCATCCGGGGCTTGACCAGTTTATTCGACGCAGGAGCGACTCTCCTGGGAGCCTCGGCCGAGTTTACGTTGCCCATAGTCAGCGCGTGCGGGGAGCGGCGGTGTGGCCGCGCGAAGGGGCGGCTTGAGATTGCACTATGCAGAAGTTGAAACTGCCATGCCGCAAATCCGTCCCGTAGATCCAACAGCCGCGTCTGATAGGGTCCCAAGGCGAGGGGAGACGCCCGGGCTCATGTGCAGTCCTCAATGCTTCCGAGAGAGGATGAAAGAAGGAAACGAGTGATGGGTTAGAAAGAAAGGAACAGCCGCACCCCAGGGAGAATACCTCGCTGACTGGGCAGTCAGGTCGGTATATACCAGGATGCCGGACTGGGGGAGGAGGAATGGAGGGAGTGGAGGAGAAGTGAAAGGCGAGGGTCTGAGCAGAGGCCAGCCTGCTTGCCCAGACAGGACCGAGTGGGTGGTGCGGCTGTAGTTATGGAGCCTGCATCGACAATACAATGGAGCCGTGGATGGAGGAGGAGGAGGACCCAGCCGGACACTGCTGTAATTAGCTGGGCGCGTCGGCCGGATAGGCGTCGGGGGTGGAGGAGGCGGCAGGGGGGTTTGCTTAGGGTGGCAATGGCTGCCGAGTTCCTTGCTCTGTTCAGCGGGTGGTCCTCGCCAGCGCCTCCGTGCCGGGCCCGCCGAGGATGGTGCAGCTAAAACACAGCGAGGTACTGGACTGGACAGGCCGTAGAGGAGGCTTGGATGCGTTGGCTGTTGTTGCTGCTGCTGTTGCTGCTGCTGCTGCTGCTACTGGACGAGCGCGAGCACGAGCACCCCCAGGTCCCCAACAGACCGACATTCGGTGGCAGTCAGACCGAAGACGGTGATGGGCGGTAAAAGCTGAGACTTGCAGCAGACAAGGCCAGGCACGCCAGGCCAGGATTGCGTAGGTGGAGGTATTACTGACGTGCGTTGGGATCACGGGTTGGGATCACGGGCGTGGAATGTGGTGCGACAGAAACGGAAGGGTGTGAAGGCCTTCTCGCCCGGGGCATAAGGGGAAACATCTGCCACTGGTCAGAGGGCATTCACTGTAAAACTTGGAAGGTACGCCTCACTGCATGCAGTTTTCGTGCGGGCTCCTGGGTACCTTCCCCCGTCAGGGGTGGGCCAGGGGTCAGGGGTCGAGCTTGAATGACACTGAGTTGCGAGTTAGGGATTTTTGGCTTGTCTGTGCTGCTGGACAGGCCCAGGCAAGCCAGGATAGCGTGCTAGCATGGCCCCGGCACCGCCAGCGCCTGCACAGTACCTCAAACTAAGCAGCTTCGCAGTGGCCCTGACGATCCAGCAGCCAAGAGGCCACAGACAGCTCCGTCAACGAGACTTCCAGATGAACATTGTTTTGATTTTCCGTGCTTCAATCTTTTTGACTCTCCCGTCGTGTTTGATCCCTGTGGCCTGGCCTTCCACTCATAGGCCCGAAAGGCCAGTCAGGCGTGCGGAGTGGCCCGCAAGCCCGCGTCTAGACACCCCCAAGCCGCCCCCTCCTCGGCGACTCGGGACGAGCCATCCATGCGGCAGCAGTGCTGCATGCATACAGTCCCGGGCACGCAGCAACACAAAGAGGGGAAGAAGGACCAAGAACGAGGGATAGAGGGGGTTTCCCATTGACGAGGGGGAAGGGCCGATAACTTGGCGGACACGGCACCATGGACAATGGACGCGATCCGACGGACATAGCACACGGCAGACATGCAAGCTGCGCTCACTTGGACCGTTGGACCAGCAAACACGAAGAATGGAGACGGAGCGGGCGTTGGATGCGCGGCACATGCTGCTGCACTCGGCAAACAAACAAAAAAAAAAAGAAAAGAAAAAAAGAAAAAAGAAAAGAAAAGAAGAAAAAAGAAAGAAAGATGTAGCAAGCCTGGGGACGGGCTGGGGATGGGGGATGACACGGCCGCTGGGGGGTGGTTTGTCACAGTGTCTGACCCGTCATTAATCGGCGCTGCTATTGATTTAGAGATTTCTGCGTTGCTTGATTAGTGTTGCAGCCCGCGACGCCACAATTTTGTCAAATGTGGGGACCCCGTCAGCCTGTCGCGATCAAGCCTGGGGGCCGCCAAAGGTCAAGGCCAAAAAAAGAATTCCCAGAGCGGGCGCAACTGACAAACCCTGCCGGCTGAAGTCAGGGAAGGGAAGAAGGGGTCGGTGAAGAAAAGGGCTGCGTTTCAGAACCGGTATTCACGCGAGTAATTGAGCGGTGCAGGTTCTGCCTGCCGCTGTGCAACTGCAACGTCCGCAAGAGAGAGGGCAGAAAGAAAGCAAAAAGAAAAGACGGGACACAGACATTGAACCAAACAATCGGCAATGTCAACCTTGAACCATCCCCTAATCGAGATCTGGCCTCCCTTGCTGGCGTAGCATTGGTCCAAATCTTCGCCCACAGTGGACGCACCGGAAGCGCCCAATCGAGTATCGCGGCCTTTTGGAAACAGGGAAAAGCTCCAGCAGACCAACCACCAGTACCAGATTATCACAGATTGAAAAGCAGTCCTTTTTTCGATCCGGATATCGGCCAACTTAAGCGTTGCACCCGGGCCTCACCCCACTTTGGAATGGATGCCGCGCCTTGATTTTCGATTGAGGAGGTTGGCAGGAGCCGCAACCTGCGTGGCGTGCTGTTGCTTGTCTTGTCTCTCTCTCCCCGCAGTCGAGGACGTCATCCGGTGCTCCTCCCATCTCGTGATCCTGGTTTCAGCGCCTTGTCGCCCAGGGACCTCTAATACGGACGCGATCCCATCATTGGAGGAGCCAGCGCCACACGCACGGTTGAGGCTATCCGAAGGATTCCCAACTGGGGGTTTTTTTTTTTCACCTTCTGGCCGTGTGTGGTCATCTCTCTTCAAACCTGCCTTCATGTTCTTGATCAGGCCACAATGTAAGCGAGATGTGCAGAAAACACTGGACTGCCGTCTCCTGCGCCCTGTAGCAGTCCAGAAACAGGACGGTACGAGCCCACCTCCTGGGCCGTTCCCGTGCCTTGTTTTTCGATATTGCGAGCCATGTCGTGTTCCCGTTCTCCCCACGTCTCGACGACGTCGTCGCCGTCGGCTCCCCGGCTACCGTAGGAGGAAAATGTCCGAAGGGATGGGGGTCCCCTTGTTCCCACCGGTTGGTCCACAAATTAACATGATCACTCCCAGGACAGACAGGCTCGCCGACTCGCTTGTCTTGCCCATCACGACCGGTCTGAAGTGACAGAAAACTATGAGAGAGATGACGCCGATCGCCTCCAACAAGAAACTTACTCGGGAACGTCCCGGTACCAAGCCACCAGACTAACAAGGCAAGGTCTGGAGCAAAGGAGGCTTCCGTGGGTGGAATAAGCCGGCGCAATTTTACTAGCCCCTCTCCTCCGGGAGAGGACCTTAATTCTCCGAGCCTACCGTGTTGTAACGATGCGGCCACGCCGATGGCAGTTTTGCAAATCGCCATGGGATGGATGAGACGGGGGGAGATGGGATGAGACGGGGGGATGGGATGGAGACTTCCAATCTCGAGCGCCTGTGACCCCCGGCCTTCCCTTTTCTTTTCCGTCCTTCTCTCACCCTCTCTCCCTCCGTCTGGACTTTTCAGCCAATTGCGTTCCGCTAGTTACCGTTCGAGACAGCCTTCTATCGAAACGGCATCTAGAAACACTCGCCAGGGGCCCCGTCCAGGAGAGAGCCGTGGCCCACGCGGTGGCGTCATCGGCGGTCCCTGGGCGGGCCAGGCCGCTACCCAACGAGACTATGAGGTTGTGTGTGTGTGTGTGTGTGTGTGTGTGTGTGTGTGTGTGTGTGTGTGTGTGCGTGTGTGTCGCTGCAGGTCACATGCGCAGGCGGGCGGGCAGGTCACATGCGCAGGCGGGCGGGCTCGTGGGGAGATGCGTCCGTCGTAATTACCTGCGTCCCGTGTTATACCTCTACTTTTTACCCGCAGCCGCCCTACCCGTGGCAAGCAGGCAGACATAGAGAGACGGCCGCTTTTGTCGGGCGAGGGAAATCCGGTGTGGTTCCGCTCGAGGCACGAGGCGTTACGGATGCCCTGCAGCCGCCAAGGGCCGATTGATGCGCAAATGATCCCCTCCATCTTACTACCCGGCACTATGCAGATGGGAGGTGGTGACTGCCGTATCTAGTCGCCGTTGGATCTCGGTATATCCTCGCTCGAACACACATCATACGCACAGGTGTTCGCCACCTCCTTTCGTAGTGTTGCTGTGGTCGTATCGGCCCTTCCATGTGCATGCGTTTCAAGCGCTGCTGTCAAGCCTCGTCCGAACGAAACGGACTCAGCGGTTCAAGAGGCGCACCATCGCAGCCCGCATGGTCTGCCCTTGGGAAAACCATGTGTTTGTCAGTTACCACAAAGCCGAGGCCCATTCGTCTGGATGGCGGCTTTGACTCGAGGTCTCGCCCTCAACCGGGTGGCATCACTTTCTCTTTTCCCATGTTCCGGATCAGCCCGGTTGCGGACAGCGGGTGGCTGGAATGGACAAGGCAATCATAGAAGCCGCGGATTTCCCGACAGGATCTCCGTCTTCAGTCTATGCCAGGTCCGAGACCGGGAGAGGCGAAACGAAACAAAAAGAATACTCTATGTGAGCCCGTCTGGCCAGCCCGACACGATGGCGGATGGCTGACCATGGACAGGGGAGACCAAGTAACAGGAAAGGGGGTTGGTTTGGGTTGGCGTGACCCGGTGACCCAGATGAAGTTGATCTTATAACTACCGTGGGGCCCAGGCGTGAAGCCGTTCCCTCGTCGAAGTTGGGATGAAGTCCGGACGGGTTGGAACCGCCTCGGATATAGGCGGGCACGTGGGATACCTATCACGGCTCCACGAGACCTGCCGTGTCCAGACCTGCTCCAGACCTAGCACAAAGCTACCGGATTCCTCATTTCTCGCCAATAACGTACGTGCAGCCCCCGTCTCCGATCCAGACCTCGTGGACGCGCCCGGCATCAACGTCGATACGAGACCCTACCCCGAACGTCTCCTTCTCTGGCGCGTCATCCCCGGGGTACATGATGGTGAGCTGGCCTTTGAGAATGAGGTGGGTGGTGAGGCCGTTGTGGGTGTGCGGGCTGTAGTAGGCATTTCTAGATGCGGCGCGCTGGGTGAGACGTGTGATATGAAGATCTTCGTCCAGTGAGCTCTTGGGAAGGGGCGGCAGGGAGACTGGACCAACTGGGCTAGTCAACGTACGGTCCGTCGGCCCAGGTAAAGACGTGGGAGAACCCCCACGACCTGACCTCTTCCTCTTTCTCTCGACGAGCCATTTAGGTTTGTTGTTGTTGAGGCTTGGTTGGGCCTGGTTGGTAACACCAGCCGAGCATAGCTGGGTTGAGCGCACGGGCCGTTCGTGGCTGACGAACGGTGTTGTGATTCAATACGGGATGTGGGGAGGTGGGTGGCGGCTGGCTGAGTGGAGCACCCATCGTGGAGGACACGGCCAACTCCTACAGAGTCGAGGCGAGCAGCATAATGCCCAATTCCTCGCATTATTTCACGCCTGCTCAACTCGCGACCTCTGCCTTGGATAAGCCGGGCTGTCGCCCTGGTCAGAGCCGCAATCAAACGTGGAGACGCGTGCATCCTGGCGGGGATCCCCGTCCTTAGCTACAGTAGCCGCCGGCCCGCCCTGGCCGACTTACTCGGCCGGACCAGCCCGCTGGGGAGGAAGCGACGAGAGCCCGGGCGTTGTTGGTCAGTTAATCAATCATCAATGGATCAATCATCAATGGATCAATCATCGGGCAATCAATGCAGCTGGGCTCCGCCTCACCCAGCTGTGGGGCCCTGTCAGACGCGCGGGTGGCCTATGCTAGGGAAGGGGGAGGACAAGAGGAGGAGTCGGAGTCGGAGTCGGGCTGCGGGCCAGGCGCTGATTCGGCCGTGGTGGTACGAGTCCCGGGCCTAGCTCCCATTGAGATTAGCAGCCCGACCAGCGAAGCCCCGTCTAGGTCGAAACCAGGATAGGGAGGCGTGGGCGGCGGTGCTCGCATTGTTGGCGACACAAGCACTCTCAAACGCCAGCAAACAAGGGCCAATCCGACGCGTTGGCTCCCTCGGCCACTCGTGGTGGGCCAGCGTGCCAGCGCGCCAGCCAGCCCTGCGAGAAGCGGTGCACCGCCCCAATGCCGGTGCCAGCCCATACTCTCCATCTCCAGCCCGCGGGCGGCAGACGTGGTAGCATCTCTTTCCTGGTTGCCTGCGCTTTTGGTGAGGCTGCGGCTTGGCCTGTCTGACTGCGTGGAGCTGCGGCTGAACGCCCAGAGCGACTGAAGGAACTCTGCCAGGGGCCGCTGTTGGCCGCTTGCTGACGCGCTCGCACGCCCTGTGGTTTTTCCTTTGCTCTTTTTACCAGGAACCCGGCCTTCTTTTACGATCCGCTCAACCCGCGCCTTCGTTTTGACGTCTTCCCTTCCCTTTTCCGCCTTTTCTCTCGCTGCTCCATCCTCGTCGCAGCCTGTGATGGTTCCGAGAGTCGACGCCGAGGAGCTCACTTGAGAGCACGCGGGGACTCGCACGACATTGAATCCCCCGCTCGACTCGACTGCCCCCCTGCGCGCGAGACGCCTAGCTACCCACCGCAGCCGGAGCGAGCTGCCGCCCCGCCTGTCTTCAGCTGTGGTCGTCATCGCTCCACCATGTGCTTCGCCGTGAGTCGAGTCCTGTCGAGCCTCGTCCCTGAGTCTCACCCTTTATTTCATTGTAGTCGTCAGGTGTCATTGCCAGAGCAGCATCAGCGAATGCCCGCCGTCGGCCACGAGTAAATAGCAGGGAGAAGGCGTCGGCCTGTTTAGAGACCAAAGCCGTTGGAGAGACGGAGCAAACGAGAATCCGTAGGCTAATATTCGGCCTCGGCACACTTCCCAGATCCCCCAAAAAGTGCGTGAGTGGAGGAAGAAGGGTAGGAGGACCAACAAGTCCGCCAGGCCCTCCCTCCTCAGCAGGATGTCGACTTTTGGGAGTAAGCACAAGCACGGCCTGAACGGCGGCGCGATAAAACACATGATTGACATGTCGACAATCATCTCGCCCACCCAAGGCGGCTTCCACAAGCACAGCGATCCGGACCACATCGACAGCGCCGTCGAGCCCACCATGACCGTCTGCGCCGCCTTCCAGTCTCACATCGTGCGCATACACAAGGACTTGTGCGCACCCGGCCAGTCGTTGCTGTCCAAGGACCGCTTCGCCGACTTTCTCGTCCAGGTCCAGGGGGAGACCATGGTGCACCCTCTCGACAGAGAGACGTACACTTTCCAGCAGTTCTTCGAGGTGTGGTGGTACCAGTACCGTCTCGGCCCGCTGCGCAAGGTCATTCCAGACCCCGAGGACCAGTGCAAGCCCATCAGCCACTACTTCATCAACAGCAGCCACAACACATACCTCCTGGGGAACCAGCTGACGTCGGACAGCTCGGTGGAAGCGTACTCGACGGCATGTATATCCTATATCCGAGAGCCTGCATGCTCCATTTCCCCAGGTTCGGTGCCCAGACTAACTAGTCATGCCTTCCCGTAAGACCCTGGAACACGGATGTCGCTGTATAGAAATAGACGTCTGGAACAACCCGAGTGTGAGCCCCAGCCGGTCCCGATCGCCGCACCCGGAAACGCAGCGGCACCGGTCGACCTCGTCTGTCGCATCTGCCATCGAGGAGGTCACAAGCATGCTTTTGGGCAAATCCATTTCCCACCACCGGACAATGAGCGGAGGGGCAAATAACTTGGCCGTCCCCTCGCCCTCGCCGGGGGGTAGCCAGGCGGCGCTGAACAGTGACGTCGGCCCCGCACCGGTCTCGGGGACCGGCGGTGCGCTGTCCGAGGAAGAGACACGGCTGACCAGGGCGCGGTCCCAGTCGCAAACGAATCCATCGGCGGAGCCGGTCGTGATGCACGCGCACACGTATATGCAGCGCGACTACACGCTGCAGAGCAGATACGTCGGCTTTCGCGACGTGTGTCGCGCCATCGGCAAGTCCGCCTTCGCCACCAACCACCTGCCCATCATCATCAGCCTCGAGGTACACGCCGACTGTCAACAGCAGGACGTCATGGTGAAGATCATGCGCGAGGAATGGGGCGAGCGCCTGTTGGACGAACAGTTCATCGGCTGCGACCCGCGCCTGCGCCTGCCTCGACTGGACGAGCTGAAAGACAAGATACTGATCAAGGCCAAGAAGGCCTCGGTCCTCGACGACCACAACGGAACGGCCGACTCGTTGGGGATTCCACTGCAGAAGCTGAAAAAGGAAGAGCAGAAGAGTCTGGGGCTGTCGCCGGGCTGCGCCGCCGCCTCCAGCTCCGACGACGAGGGGACCGCCGCCGCCTCGGGAACCGCCACCTCGGGCGCCACAGGGAACAGGCCTCTGATTTCCAAGAACCTGAGCAGGCTGGCGGTGTACACGCACAGCAAGCACTTTCACGGCTTCAACGACCGTGTATGCAAGACGCCTTCGCACATATTTAGCCTGCAGGAGAACAGGATCCGCGACCTGGACGCCAAGGCGATAGCGGCGCACAACCGGCAGTACCTCATGCGCGCGTACCCGGACCCCGTCGCGCGCGTCGACAGCGGCAACATGGACCCGGCGGCCTGCTGGCGGAAGGGCGTGCAGATGGTGGCTATGAACTGGCAGACGCTCGACAGCAACATGATGCTCAACCACGCCATGTTTGCCGGCACCGAGGGCTGGGTCCTGAAGCCGCCGGCCCTGCGCGGCGGCGACGGCACCATGGACGAGAAGGAGCTGGTGACCATCATGCAGCTCAAGGTCACAGTCTTCGCCGGCCAAAACATACCGCCCATCAAGGGCAAGACCGAGACCTCGTTCGACGCGCACGTCAAGGTCGCCCTCCACGTCGAGGGCCGGTCCGACCCGCTCAAGGACGACCTCAAGACCAAGGGCACCAGCCACCCGGACTGGGGGCCCGAGGGCGACTCGGTCGTGTTCAAGGACGTGGCCAACGTGGCCCAGGAGCTCAGCTTCCTGCGCTTCAGGATCGAGGACGACAGCACCCTCTCGTCGTGGGCCTGCTACCGCCTCGACCGTCTCCTGCCGGGATACAGATTCCTCGACCTGCTCGGCCCCACCGGCAAGCGCACCGAGGGCAGGCTTCTCGTCAAGATTGAGAAGACGCTCCGCCCGAGTGCGACTTAGGCCGGCTTCATGTTTTCTTTTCACTCATGTTTTTTTTTATATTTTTTTTTATATTTTTTTTTTATGCTCTGGATGTTGTTATTGTTGGCAGGTCAATATACCCCCTTGGATTTCTTTTGTTCATCCTTTTGCTCATATACCAATATGATGCGACGTGCGGTGTTATGTTGGGATACGAAAGGGCGGCAGGCTGATGAGCATCGCCGCAATGTAATCTCTTTTGGCCAGATTGAAATATGAATAGTCTCGTCTGGAGCAGATCTTGGGCTGGCGCATCGGCATCTCGGTCCGGTTCCAACCTGGAACCTTTTCTGTAGCTTACTTGGAAGGTGTGCTATAGCTTACTTCCCGTGCCTCCCTAGATAACTATATTGTCAGGTGGAGGAAAAATATTTATCCTCTCGGAGTGTATAGCCCGAGAACCTTGACCCACGCCAAGCTGCTGTACCTCTGTAGTTTCTCATCACTAGCAGACCTGGGGTCTGGAGGGATTGCGAATCCCAGGAAAGACTCACCCGTCCTCAAACTCCGCCGTGAGTGGTCAATAACTGTCAAGCGATTCCCAGCTTCCGGCATCAGGTCCAAGAACACCAGGTGCGGTCCCTGAAGCGTGGCGACTTTGACAGGGACCAGGCCGCATGCCATCAAAGTCCGAAGCTCTGGTTGGACATCGATAGAAAAGCCGGTCTCAGCAGCGCTCTTGAACGGCCTGTTAAACGGTCCGCGGGTCACCAGCTTATTCTGGGTCTGCGTGGACAACAAAAACATGATGATGTCCTGGGCGTCCATGCTGGTGATGCCGAACGGGTCAACGCCAGCGATTCGATCCCCGACCAGGAAGCCAATCGTCATGCCTCCAGCAACGAGGACGAAGCACAGGAAGACTGTGGTCCAGACATAGACGGGACACTTGACAATGACGGCCGTTTCTTCAATGACCCACGTCGAGGACGCGTCTCTGATCGCTTCTAGGTTCTCTGTAGCGTCTCGAATGGTCTGCTTCACAGCTTCCTCGCCGGCGGAACGGGAGGAGCGGAAGTCGTTGGCACTAGATCGAAGGAGGGCGTGGAGTCGGTTTTGTGCGAGAAGAGAGCGCGACAAAGGCACCGCGTCCGGCTCGTTTTGTTCCCCTGCTCGCAAAGGCGACTTTGACATCCGCAAGGGGTCACCCGAGTCTTCCGACTCGGTCCTGGGGTGCTGGCCCGACTGAAGGCTGATCAGCGCCGTGAAGTCAAGCGCAGGTGGGCTCAGCTCGCCAAAGGCGTTGAGCGCGCTCATTTCCTGCAGGAGCATCCTGAACTGGCGTCCCAGGGCCGGCTGAGCGAGCGCGAGCGGGGCGAGCACCGTCACAAGCCCGGCAGCATCCGTGATCGCCACCTCGTGCCTCTCGACCTCGATCCCATGCCTGGCGTCCAGCTCGCCCTCCTTGCCCCATCTCTCCACACAGACGCCTAGCCTCGCCTCGCCCAGCGGGTGCTTCACCGTCTCAGCAAGCTGGGGGTGCTGCTGCTGCTGCTGCTGCACTGTCTTCCCCCAGCTCGGCCCCCACGCCGATCGCGAGCTCTATGGCCTCCTTCGTCAACACCAAGCCCAGCCGTTCGCTCGCGCCGCCCACATTGCCCTGGAGGTCCTGCTGCACCAGAGTCGGCACGGCATTGGCGCCCGCGCGGAACACCAGGACCGAGACGTCGAGCTCTGCCTCATGCAAATGCAGTGGTTGTTGTTGTTGGTGGCGGCGGCCGCCGCGCCCCCCGCTGAGCTCGGTCAGAATCTGCGCCAGACAGTCTTGTAGCCAGCGGCCGACGACGGAGTTTTCAACGCTGTACCGCGACGCCACCGTGTCGTTGTCGCCGACCGGCGGGAACCGCCACTCCACCTCAGCCGCTGTCGCCTCATTTAGGTCGTGGCCGTAAGAAGACCCCTCTAGCCTCAGCCTGAAGCCGTTCCGGCGCAGGCACGACTCGACATTGCCCGGGAGGTCGATGGCGACAATCTTGAGCTTGGTCGAGAGCTCGGCCAGTACTGCCAGCACGGCGGCCCGCCAGTAGGAGCTGTTGATGCAGTGCGTGGCGACACGGGCCATGACGGCAGTCAGGTGGTCGACAAAAGCATAGTGCTGTCGGAGATTGCTGACCTGCCCGATACCGTCATTTGCTGCCGGCGGGGTTGGAGCCTCTGGTGTTGGCAGCGACGCTATGTCGATGGCGACCGTTTTTCTTTTGGGCCGTGGTTTGGGCGGTTCCTGTCCTGTGGTATCTTCTACCTGAGCAATATGTGATATCAGTCAACAATGTCCCTAACTCCAGGCTGGGATGGACTTGCCTCTGGATCTATCCTAGTTCCATAGTCCTCCTCCGAATGCATCAACGCGGATTGTTCTGGCTTGACCATCTCCGGCTGAGTGTCGACAGCATCGGAAATAATTGGCTGAGCAGGCGTCTCCTTGTGACACCCTCTCCTGTCCATCACCCTTACTTGAACGTTCACAGCATCTCTCATTACATCATCTCGTGCTCGCGAGGCTTCCCAGCCTGGCACAGCGTTATATGTAATGTGATCTGGTCCCCCAGTCCAGCCCGGGAGGCCATACGAGCCGCGCGAACGGTTCTGCAACATGATGTAGCTCCGCGACGACCGATTTCGTTCATAACACTGCTTGTGGTAATTGTGCAAGACCATTTGATCGTCCAGAATGCATATTTGCAACCAAGGTTGATCGTATCCGCAGCTCCGACCGCCTGTTGGAGGCTAGGGCAGTGTTGTGTGTGAAATACTATGCCTGATACAGGCCCTCGCGCTGCCTTAGTAAGCCGCCGCGCTTCTAGTTCCCACAAGCTGTTTCTCTTCTCTCTCCCAACACCGTAGAATGACAAGTCGCCGAACCGGGGCTTGCTGGAGATCCCCTCTCTGGTGCTATCAGTATCCTCGTGACCGGCACCTGGCTCGTCAACACCCTCGAGTTCCGTCAAGGCAAACCGCTTAATTCTGTCGATGAATATGCTGAGGTAAGGGTCGTCATCGTGGCCCGGATCGTCTTTAGTTTCTTGCCTGGAACTTGTCGCCTCCCTCGTTTCTGCCGTTGACGAGAGGGGATAAACCCGCGGCGCCGTGATGGAGAGGAGGTCACTTGACAGGCCTAGCCTGTGCGAACAGATCAACCGTGAGTGCCTTGGCTAGATCGCTCTTCGAGTATCAAGACTGCATCTGACAAAACAGTTCTCAGGATTTTATAACCTACTATATTTTTATCCCGGTGTTCTATTCCTGCTAACAGGCGGCATTTCCGATCCGGACTCGTTATTCAGGCAGCTATCAATGACCAACATTGCTCTTGGAGCCCAAGACTAATGTCATTAGGGTTATATGACATTATTTCGTCCCTGTCGGCTGTGTCCGGTTGGAGCAGCTAGGATAAATTTACAGTACTCGTTTCCATAATCTAAACATTATTGTGCGTACATTGGCACTCACACGGACTGCTCCTCCGCGTGGACGTGGTCGTCTATACATAGAGCGGGCGTCACCACTGGCAACGGCGAATCGTCATTGCGGCTCCGGGCCCGCCATCCTTGGGTTCGCGCGCGTCCGAATCGGCCTGCGTCTGGTGGCGGCTCGCCGGCCGCAATTTGGTGTCCGGCACTGCTGCGCTGGCTGGACAAAGAGAGAATCCACTTGATTCCAGGAGTCATTGTTGTTGCAGCTGCTTACCAACTATCCCTGTGATTGTCGCTGTCCTCTGCGGAACCCACCACGGTCTGGACAAAAAAGTCCGGACCGCAATTTTTTTCTCCACCTAAACTCTACCTCTCCCAACACAATTGCACCAGCACCAAAGCCAAACAACATGCCCGCGCCGCATTCTACACCTAAAAAAAACACGCGTTCAAGGGATTTGTGATTATCTTAATGCAAAAAGCATTACTTATAGCTACAATAACGTTTTTCGCTTTTTATAAATGCAAAGGGTAAAATAATTGCAGATTGAATGGGCTCCTTTTTTTGTGGTGGTGGGGAAAAAATTTGCGGTCCGGACTTTTTTGTCCAGGCCGTGCCCACTTACACGGCCGTTGGCGAGGGGGCACGGCATGTCACTTGGTTGGCTGGCTTGGGCAGGGGCGTGATTGTGCCTTGTCCCTCACGGCCCACCATCTTCTTGCTTTTTTTATTTTTTGTTTTTATTTTTGCTTTTCTTTTTCCTTTTTGCCCCTCTCTTGGACAGCAGCAACTTCGGCACTTTGCCTAGCCGCATTCGCTTATTCTTGCGCACTTGGTATCTCATTTCCGTCACTGTCG
>NW_008804551.1:347277-401993 GCF_000145635.1 Gaeumannomyces tritici R3-111a-1
CCCCCTCCCTTCGGGCTAGGTTTTCCAGGTTGCTCGTGGCCCACACCATTCCGACCCTGGTCGATCAGATCGCCTCTTGAACCCTGGTTGGAAATTTAATGGAACCCTTGCGGCAGACCATGCCATGCCATGCACAGGGGGTCCCTGCCACTCTGGAGCTGGTCACGATGACCAGGTTTAGGTGGAGAGGAAAGAGGTGAAGGACCAAAAAGAAAGAAAAAACATGCTGCCCACCCACACTATGAGCGCTGTGACCCGAATGGCTACAGTTTTTGGTCGCCAGGGTTTGCGGATCTGGGGTGTACCTGGACAGAACGTCAAATGCTAGGTGCCCCGACAGGAATCCAATCGGTTTGGTCCAGTGGGTTGCGATGGCTCCCTCGCGGTGCTCGGTCGCAAACGCTAGCCTGCTACTCTAGCCGCGCCAGGCTTGACAAGGTCAGGCATCCGATAGTAGGTAGTCCGAGAATTGGGAGCGCGCGCGCGCGAGTCTGCCGGCGGGGAGCACGAGCGCCAGCCCGCCCAGGAGAGCCCAGAGAATGGGGTGGGCCGGCACACACGCACACGCAAACGCCCACCCCCCAAGTACTGTACCACCACAGGCCCCAGTCCACATACACACACACACCACCACCACCACCACTACACCATCAGACCACATTTTACCTCACACGCCCCTTCCCGACTGTCCTGGAATCCCAGCAAGAAGAGGAGCACGACCCCCAACATGTTCCCTGCCCACCGTCGAGGTCTGGTCTGCCCCAAGAGGTAGGTATACGTGCTACAGTATATGCAAGGCACGTAGGTCAAGTACCAGGCCGGCTAGGACGCACCACTCCCCTCCCCAAATTCTATTCTATTTTGGTTCGGTTTCGGTATTTCTGGGATCTTTGTTTGATTTTATCACCTTGCCGACTCTGTCGTTTTATTTTCCTTCTCCTCCCTTAACCATGACGATCACCGCAAACAGAATAGCCCAATTGCCGCCGCCTGCTGAAGTAGGTAGGCCGTTCGCTTGATGGGCCCCGTTCGGGTGCCGGCCCTTCTCCACGCCCTCTCTTCGTGACATGGGCCTGTCCCTACCTGGTTACCAGTACCCAGCAGCGGACCGGGCGAACGAACAGACAGGTTGGACGACACCATTCCATGATCTTCTGCCGTTGATTACTACTATTTTTATTTTTTATTTTTCTGTTTTCCCTCTCCATTTCGTATTCCCCTTGCGTTCTCATGTTTTTAATCGACTGCCAACTCGGCTCTCTAGCAAGTCCCATCCTTACCTCCCTCGTTCTCGTTTAGCCAAATCGGGGACTTTTGTCGAGGTAAAAAAAAAACAACAACAAGCTCCCAAGGGGCGTTTCTTTTCCACAAACGCCGAACAAGGCAACTGTCGGCATCAGATGGCAGATGGTTCCGCACCGGGGCCATCCTTCCCGCCAATTTGGATCTAAAAAGCAAGGCCCCATGCTTTTTGGGCTAACTGCTGTTTGGGGTATCCCGTTCCCGTCTCCCATCTTGGTCCGGTCGTCTTGCTCTCCAAACAGGGGACTCCCTCGTCGGTAACCTTGGGTGCCGTGCTATCTCCTTCCCGCACCTCAAATTCTATTCTGCTTGTATCCTCCTGCCCACATACGCACGCCCTTGGCCGTCGTTTGTGTCGCCGGTCCCGCCCAACGACGCCGGTTGTCTTGTCCTCCCATCCGCCACATCGAGGATATATAATTTGGGCACTCGCTCCCCCTCTCGCCCACTTCTCGTTATCCCCATCACCACCACCACCACCACCACCGCACCAGCCTTACTCAACAAGGTTCACTACCACCTCGGCTCTCGGTCAACTCTCCAAGCTCCGTCTTCCGCATCCCGAAGCGGTCTCCAACCACAACTCCGCCGTCGACACCACCGACCACTAGCTCCAAGCTGCTCAGCCAACCCAAAACATCGTCGCATTCTCAAGCGCCTTCAAGATGGTTCAGGTCCGGCACATTATCACGCTCCCCAAGCTTGCTCGGCCGATGCCGGTGCCCCTTCCCATGCCTCCTATGGTGTGCACCGGCAGCGTTGGGCCCAGCCTTCCTTCCCGCCCCTCCTTCTCACCTCCGAGCGGCACGCAGCACATGCCGGGTGTAAGTGGAATCATCCCATGTCCCCACCCCCCCTGTCCGCTGTCCCCCAAACTGCACAAACGGGCATAGCCTCCTGCGTCATGCTCTCGCGAACTAACATTGATGCTTCCAGCTCCCTGGCGTGCGCTGTCCCACCTGTGCCTCCAAAGGCAACGAGGTCTGGGTCATCCCAGGACGCGCCTGTGGCTACTGCGGCACTCCGTGCTGCTAATCAAGCTCTCCAGCCAGCATCGACGCTTAGCAGGCAGCTAAGCCACTATCTTTCCCTCCTACCAGCTGTACATCATTCCCTACATTAGTCATTTTCATGTCATCGGGTAACCGCGGGGTCTTAATTGCATTTTCCTCTTCTTTGTTCACTCCATTACTGGCTCACACGGGTTCCGGAACGGGAAAAAAAACTCAAAACTATCAAGGGGGACAGGCTCAAACGGCAGGCTGGGTGCAAACGGAGGCGTCTCATACAGCGGCTATGCATAATCATTATTTCATCCCAACTTTCTCTTTTTGTCGTTTCTTTTGTCGGCTGGTGGGTTCAACGGAACGTTTCCTCAAACACATGACTACCTAGATTGGCTCAGACTTCACTACCACTTTCTTGTCACTCTCTCCCTGCGGCGTTGATGGCAAGACATAGGCTGTCAGACCTGGGTCCCGCGAGCGGCCCCTGACTTTGACAGCAATAATGCACGCAAGACTTCTCGCCACTCGCTCAACAAAACGACAACTTAAGGACCGACTCTCGTCTTTGCCGGGTGCCTAATATGTGACGGGCCGAGCTGATGCGGCCCAAACCATGTACCTAGTCAAGAAAGTGGGGAAGGCTGCAGGCGGCACTGGCTAGCCCTGCGGTTGACAGTCAGCCTCGTGCCGCAACTGGGCCTGGGGCTGGGATGGCAGGTTGACAAGGGGGCACAAAGCTAACACTAGCTTGGGAGTCGAACAGAACGGGAGTTGGACAGTCCACAGGGCCAGAACGTAAATAAAAAAGTAACATATAATAGAACAAGGCATTAAGAGTAACACCTTTGCCCATTATACAAGAGCCGGGACTGCAAGGCCCCGGCCAACTCTCCATGCGCAAAATGTCCCCCAGGTGCTGGCACCAGGGCCCCGTCAGGCTCCGAGGCGTCCTTGGATCCACCGACGGGAAGAAAGATAGAGCCCAACCGAGATGCGCGCTCCCGCGGATGCGGCGCGTGTGCTAATTGCCAACGACACCCCATCGCGGCGGCATGTGTGAGCGTTAATGTAATCACGTATGGGTTGTGGTGGCACCTCGACACAGCAGAAGCGGTGTTACACCCGACTCGCCTGGGGCGCTTTAGAAAGCGACTGGAAAGAAACAGAAGCAAGGAAACCGTGGAGGAAGAAGGAAGAAGAAAAAAAACCACACAAACAGCTGGGACACGTGAGCAAAGGGTGGTGGATGGATTGCGTCCGGGCCGCGGTCATCGCCGGTCGCCGATCAAATGTGACGGGAACAAGAGGGTTTGGAGGAGGAGGTTCGACACGGAAACACTGGTGTTTTGACGTGGGACTGGAGACTCCCTGGCCGAGAATCGAAGCGGTCTCCGCCGCCTGCCATTTCAGAAGCGTTTTGGAAGTGGTGACCACGGAACGCGCTGGGAATCCCTCAATCCCTCGATCCGCCTCTTGCTCCACCTTGCTCGCTCAGCCATGCCGTCCCATTTGGGCATGATATCACATTTTCCTTCCTTCTTCTTGCCCTCACTTTCATTTTCCCCGAACACAGCCCCGGCTGCAAGGCAACGCAGCAGCCAGGGGGAACCCATCTTGCAATTGCTTTGTTGCGTCCACGGCGGGTGGAACGACTTGGTGCTAACACAAGGCGTAATTCCAATAGTTCGGTTGCTAGCTCCCCCGTAATACAGCCCGGGCGCGCGGCAGCCTTCAGGGGACCTTCGGCGGAGCGGAGACGGGGCTGACGGCCGCGGCGTGGCCAGTCGGGCGTTCTTGATCCTCTCCTGCGCGGGCGGTCGCTGACGCAGGAGCAAGCCCGGGTGCTTGGGAGTGTGCCCCCTCCAAGACACGATTCCATTCCTGGCATGACAACCTACAGGGAGAAACAAAATCCAGAACAGACTGGGAGCCGGCACTTAGCATGCCATCCGCCACACATACGCACACCCCACCCCCCCCCCCTGGCAGAGGCGGGCAGCCAGTCAAAGTCAAGCGAACGACCATGGAGTGGTGGCGGTCCCAGAGAGACTCCCGAGCTTAGTGGCTCCCAGCATGCATGAGGCCTCAGCCATGTGACACGCGAAGGTGCGGGATGCTACGTCGCCCGCTTTCTGACGCTGAAGCTGGTCTCTCGGACCCCTGCCAACACCCCTGCTTCGTCCTTCTCCCTTGAACGCGATTGGAAAAGCGAAGAGGGAAGCCGCCCATCAGACGTGCAGACGGGGACCTCGGCGTCGGCATTTTCCCAACCCGCCCGGCGAGCCGCGTGGAGGGTCTACAGTACGAGGCTCCAGGAGCTCAGGGCGGCTGGAGAATGGAGAAATGGAGATGACTTCTGGGCCAATCTCGATTTGCCTCCTCAGCCGCCATGTTGTGCAGCAACGCAGCATCGCACACCGTGCGTGCTTGGCATCGAGCAGGGTTCGCATAGAGGCCCAAGCGTCATAGTTGGCGACCGCGCCAATTCCGATTGGGGGACGCACACACCCCGCCCTGACTCGCGCATTCCCCACATCGACGGAGTCTCGCGACTTTCGCCTGGGAACCGCACCTTCTCCTCCCCGTTCGTGGCCCCTCGTTTGCCAGCCCTCCTCCGTCAAACAAACCTTACCATCAGAGCTGAACGACGAACACCCCGACTCGCATCCCACAATCCCACAATTCGTTCTCTGGCCCCCCCACAACGCGGCATACGACTGGGTTATCATCTCTAGGCGAGAAGAGCGATCCACTTACCCGGCCAAGAGGTTAGAGTTTTTTCCTGCGACAAGTGAATCAAGGCCTCGCGACGCCAGGCAGGGACAAGGACACGACGAAGGAGGAAATAGCGAAGGGCTAGAGAGGAGGAAAGCGACCTCTCTCGTATCCTCAACATGGCACAGCCCATCACCTTCCCCCGGCCGACCTTCGCCAAGCTCTCCCCTCACCCGTTCCTCCTCGCGAACCTCCAGCCAGCGGACCCCGCGGCCGCGTCACCGGCCCGCACTAACGGTCGCGCGCCACGGGAGGCGCGCCCCGTCAACGTCAATGCGGGCTCGCTATCCCATGCCCATGGCAGCGCCGTCGTGCGCGCGGGCGACACCACCGTGATCTGTGGCGTGCGCACCGAGGTGCTTCCTATAGCCAACATCCCAAACTACCGTGTCCCTCCCCCGAGGCCCGACGACGACGACGACGGCGACGACGACGGCGAAGCAGGTCAGAAAGAGGAGGAAGAGGAGGGGGGTAGGAACGAGCTGCGCGACTACGACCTGGTGGTACCTAACATCGAGCTCGCGACGGGATCCGCGCCGCAGTTCCTCCCCGGCGTGCCGCCCACGACGTTGGCACAGACGCTGAGCAGCAGGGTCTACTCGCTGCTGCACGCCTCTGGGCTGCTGAACGTTGCGGACCTGCGCATCTGGGACGAGGGCAGCAACAGCAACAGCAAACCGGGCGAAAATGAGGAGATGGGGGAAGCCGACGATGGGATGGAGCAGAAGCCACAGGTCAAGGCGTACTGGGTGCTATACATCGACGTGCTATTCATTTCGTTCGACGGGAACCCCTTCGACGTCGCCTGGACTGCCGTAGTGGCCGCACTACGTGACACACGCCTCCCCCGCGCCGTATGGGACGCCGAGCGCGAGGCCGCCGTCTGCTCCCGTGCTGACGGCAGCCCCGGCCGCCCATTGTCTGTCCGCGGCCTGCCCGTCGCCTGCACAGCCGCCGTGTTCCGGGGCAAGGACGACCCCGACGCCGCGAGCGGGGACGGCCAGTACTGGGTCCTGCTCGACCCGGACCGCCTCGAGGAGAGCCTGTGCGACGAGTTCGTCACCGTCGTCGTGGATCGCAGCGTCGGCGCCGACTGCGGGCAGGAAGGGGAGGCGAGGATCCAGAGCATGCTCAAGGCGGGCGGCACGGCCGCGGGGCTGGACTTTATCGGCCGGCTCGTCGAGGTCGCGGAGACGAGGTGGCGGGATGTCAGGGACGCTATAAATACTAAAGCATGAAAATGCGTGCATGCTGCTGCCTGTGTGCGCCTGCTTAAAAAGAGGGTGATAGATAAAATTGCAGGTAATGATACCTAAAGAATAGAGACGATGATGTTACTAGACTGTGGCCTCATGTGTGTTAACTTATTTTAGTAACCTTCCGTTGAGGACGCTGATATCTCAAGGGTTACTGGTATGGGGGCTTGCTTAGTTCGACTAGTCAACAATTACATGAATAAGCCGTATTGCGAGCGGGCTAATACCGTCCTGTAAGCTGGTAAATCTAATTTGGCAGCCACTGAACTCGCTGGAGCAATCATTATGATATTTTTCCACACCTTTGCCATGGCTACAATCGGCGCGTTTAGCCTCACCAAACCGTTGAGGTTGTTTCTTGAGACCGGATGTGTTACATAAGCAGGCAAGGCTACCGAGACTATCACGTGGCAGAGCCACAGCAACGAATCGGGTCCACTTACGGTCGGCTCCGCATTGAAAAAGGCAGGAAAAAAATTCTTGTCGACGTCTTTTCGCTCTGTTTTCTTTTCTGACAAACAACTGCTCGCGCCGGCCCCCAACGGGCGCCGGCGCTGGCCGCCTTGAGGCCTACACGAAAGCAAACGCACGGTAGCCAGGTAAGAACACAATTTCCCTTCCCGTTGTCCCAAACACCGATCGTGGCGTCCCCGCCGCGTCTTTTTCCTGATGAGAACAATTTGCGATTGATTCTACCAGGTGGCTCTCTTTCGCCGGAGTAGCTAGATCTGGTAGATACATGACATTTAATTTCTTACATATTCTGAATCCCTTCCTTTTGATCCTCTTCTGTCTGCCCTTCATCTCTGGCGAGGTGTCAACTTGCTAACGAGGATTTATCTCAGGCTTGATATCGAGGGCACTGCTGTCATGGGCTGGCTGGGGATTGCTCTGTGTGCTGTGCTGTGCTAGGGGCAGGTAAGTTCGTAGGGGATCTTGATCGCTGCATCAACTGGGGTTTCCTTGGGACGCGTTGAAGGATCGGGACTGGCTGGGGGCATGGGCTGGAGGCCTGTTGCCGATCTTCTGCCATTGCAAATGGTTTATTTTTATTTTTATTTTTATTTTTTTGAATGGTCGTCGGCGCTAGCAGACCAATTAGAATTAGCGAACAAACATTTCACTTTCTGACCTCTTGACGCCTCGGCTGCCATCTTGCTTGTGGTGGGCGTGCCATGGTGTTATTCTGCTCAATTTTTGCGCTGGGTGGTTTGTGGCTAATGTCGCACCATTGGCGTAGTTGTGCCACAACTCCGAACCCCCCACACCTCAAGCTCCAGAGCTTCAATTCCAGAAGAGGAAGCATCGACATCATAGCCTTGAGCCTCAGCCCTAACGTCAAACGTCACTTACCCATCGCCCCTTTTTCGTTTGCCTTCACCCACGCAGATTCGATCCAAAAACCGCAGCCATGTTCCGATTCGTAAGCCGACCCTGCGCAGCACTGGGGGCCAGCTTTTTAACTCTCCCTCCCTGCCCCTCGTCGCTCAATCGCTGACTCTTGCGCGCCTCCTTCCTCCGTTTGCGCCACACACGCGCGCGCAGCACAAACCTCTCGACACGGTCACGCTCTTCCACAAGGCCGGCTCGCCGGCGTCGATGCGGGTCGCGGCGCTGCTCAAGCAGGTGTCGGCGCAGGCGACGGCGACGGCGACGGCGACCGAGGACCAGGCCAGCGACCACTCGGCGCAGAGCGCCCAGCAGCAGCAGCGCGCCGAGTTCGACCTTCAGATCACCGAGGACGCGCCCACGCCGGACCAGCTCAAGACCATACTCGAGTACATCGGCGCGCCCTCGGTCGGCGCCGTCATCAAGGGCGCCCGGACCGAGGCCGAGGCGCTCAGGACTTTCAAGCAGAAGCCCGACAGCTTCCAGTGGCCCCTCGTCGTCGACTGGAACAACGGCCGGGCCGCGGCCGGGGCGGACGAGTCCAAGATCCTCAAGATGCTGAACGAGCTCAACAAGGAGAAGTAGTGGGGGAGGGGGGGTGCGGTTTGTGCCTTTGCTGTTTCTTTTTGCATTGCATCTCATATAACGAAGCTCGTCGTCGACTAGCTGTCACGGTCGGCCCTGTATACCATTGCACTCCACGTTTAGATCATTCCTCCTCAATTATCAAAAGCCTCACATGCTTCTCGACAAAGTTCATCGTGTTATGTCTCCAAGAGGGAACTGGTAAATGAGCGGCTCACCCCTTGATTTTGTTCTTGCAAGTGCTGCATTGTGGTGCCGTGATGTGATGGTTCACATATATTGATGAAGCCATCTGCTCGGGATGCTTGGGACATTTTGAGCCTCCGACATTTGACGGACTGTGTGTGGGGCCTTTTGCATTGTCTTCTTCCCTGCAACTCTTGTATGAATTTCTTTGCCATGCAAGCTGGCTGCTTCTCTTGTGCGGCTGGCCTTGTGCGGCTGGCTGTTGGCCTGGCGGCTGCAGCTTGCCGTGCGTGCTTTTGAACAAACGGGGGAACTGCGTTGATAAAGGTCGCCTTTACACTCACTCGGCCTGCTCCGACTCTTTTTGCGGATTTCGGGGCGTGCTGGACACTGTTTATAGACCCTATATGCAGCTCCCCCTGCGGCGTGCTCTCCTGGTGAATCTGGCGGACCCGAATCTCCGGGACCGCTGTGGCATGGGAGCACCGGGGGCATCGGCCGCTCGCCATATAGCTCTCAGATCAACCTCACCTCCTCCTCAGACCAGCTTCCCCAGTGCAGTCTCAATTTGTGCCGGCACGTGTGCTCTCTTGTTGCCTTGGTAGTTTCTTCTTCCCTCCATTTCCTTCCTTCCCTTCCTCCCCTCTTCTGTTTTTTCTCTTCCCACCACCCACAAACTTCTTCCTCCCCCAAAATCCCAACCACCTTCCACCCTTCTGCCAACAACTATCAACAACCCAAGCTTCCTCATCACCACCACGCACTGGTGGCGAGCAGATATTGAGCTATTACCCGCTTTCTTTCTGCATCCACATCACATATCACGCTGGCCGGCCTCTCGGTCATCATCTGAGCCCCATCCTCGCTGCTTTCGGCGTGTACGACGACGAGATATCTTGATCAGTGCAGGACTCTGACACTTCAGACCTTGCGCTGATTTCCTCGAGGCTTCCTCCATCCACACAGGATTGCGTCGTCGACTGCCTGACGATCTTGGTGTCCTTGCGTGTCGTCCTGTACGCACCGGGCTCATCATCCATCAACTCTTCACATTGGCCTCACCTGCTCTTCACATCAGCCACCCCTGCGCAGACTCATTTTTGTTGTTTCCATTCCTCCATCTTTTCTCTTTTCCATCATCGCTGTTACACCTCCCGCCAACACCGCGGGTAAGATGGCGACTGCCGAGAACGGCGCGGCTCCCGCGCTGGGAACAGTGCCGGCTGAACTGATGAATCTCGTCCCTCCTACCGAGAAGATCGGCGAAGTTGGTCGCATCTCCCATCCTTACGACAGCATCTACTTCACATGCCCCCCTGAGCGCAAGTACATCCTCTCCAAGGCCCACGATGAGGCCGACGGGATTGTGTACAAGCCCCGCCCCCTCTCGCTTGACGGGCATGGGCTCCAGCCATTCTCACAGGGAGCACTCGGCTTCCACAGCAACGAGGAAATCTGGCACAAGGCAAACGAATATCGACAGTGTCATCCGCTGGAGGCGGCTCAGGTCAGGACGGATCCGCAAACCTACGAGGATCTGTACGACTACTTTGATGGTTACGACCTGTATTTCCTGGGTGTCCACAACGCCCTGAACGTCATCAAGGCACTTGTCCAGCAAAACAAGCTCCTTGACCCGTTCATCCAGCAGGACAAGAGGAAGGAGATGAACGAGTTCCTCGACGAGTGGATGGCTGCCGACCCCGAGGCCGAGAAGCGCCTGCTCTCGTGGGACTGGGAGGTCGACCCGTCCGCGCGCGCGGTCCTGGATGGCAGCGACATGGTCGCAAAGCTGGGCCACATGGAAGAGGAAGACAAGTTGCTCTTCTCGACGCTCATCGCCAGCCGCTGCGAACAGGCCCAGCTCGCACGCGAAGCCCTGCGCCCAATGGTAGTCGATGGATCGAGCGACGGCAGTCTTGGAGCTGATAGGATGCTCTGTCACGACGGCGACTCGGGTGAGTTCAGCGACCAACCATCATTGCTTGTTGTGCCTGGTCGGGAGGTTGTTCAGCATATGCCCTCATACTTTGCTAATGTGCGAAACCTAGCCAATGCAGGCGCGCCGATCCCCTTACCTGATGGCACTGCTGGCCCACTCCCCTCGGCGCCTTTCGGGGCTCAGATGCCCATGATGGCCACCGCTCAGATGCCCATTGTGCCTACCGCTGAGATGCACATGATGCCCGCCGTCGAGGCGCCCATGGCCACCACCGCCACGTCGGTGAGTGCTCCAAAATACGCCTTCAATGGCAAAATGTCGACCAAGCTCTCCCGACCGGCCCAATCGAGCCAGAATAACCTGTCGACCGACTGCAAGCATCCATCGGCTGCATCCATCTCGCCCCAGCGGCTCCGGATGAAACTCAGACTCAGACCTGGAAACACACAGATGGCACATGGACCCAGTATCGGCAGACCAGAGTTCGGCTATCACGGCGGCCATCACCCCGAGGCCACGCCCACCAAGCCTCCTCGACATGGACCGATGCAGGGCCCCCAGGGGCAGATGCTGGGCGGCCCCTTCTACGGCCAGGGTCACGTCGGCTTCAACAACCAGGACCTCAACAACCGGGCTTGGATGCCACATGGCCGCCTCCCTCAGCCTGGGGTTCTCCAGCAGCCTGTTGGCCACCAGGGCGGAACTGGCCGGGAATTCTCGACTGCCAGCATGCCGATGCCCGCCCCTTCACCCAACCAGGGCCTACAGACCATTGGCTGCCACGGAGACGTCCACTTGAGGACCGCGCCCAACTACCAGCAGGCCAGCCCGCCTCGTTTCCAGATGCCCGGTCAGCTCCAACAGGTCAGCCCGCCTCGTTTCCAGATGCCTGATCAGCTCCAGCAGGCCAGTCCTCCTCATGGCCGCGTGCCTGGTCACCCTCAACAGACTCCGAGCACCCGTTTCACGGACTCGCAGCGTAGAGCTTCTGGCTCCGGACCGTCCACCAAGAACTGCCCTCCCGGGAACGGAGCTGGATGGGCCCTCAGCGAGCAGCAGGATTCCATCCATGGACAGAAGTTTGTGTACAACAAGACCAACACCAGCGACGGCCCCAAGAATCGCCGGAACAACACACTGGGCAACCAAAGCCTCAGCAACCGCAAGCAACAGGCCGGGAACGATAAGCCGGCGGCGGCGGCGGCTGCTACAGCGCACCAGGACACCAAGCACCCCAACAAGAATGGCGGTGGGAATGGCTACGTCAGGCCGCCGCCGCCGACAAAGGAGACGTGCCGCAACTGGGATCGATCCAACAGGCTGCCTTCGGTGGAGTGCCCATGTCCGACCTGCCTCCAGAGGAGCCGCAACATCACGGTGGCAGTCATGGGCGGTGGCTTCCTGGACCGGAGCGATGAGGGAGCTCTGCGCAAGCACTTTTGCCAGTGGGGCCAGATCGAGACTGTTATCTTCCCACGCCCAGCTCCCGGGTTCCAAAATGGATTCCAGGGCCAGAGGCCAACGTCCCGGGTATACATCACGTACGTATTTCAACCCTTCCAGCTCGCATCCCTTAACCCTATCGTCTTGCTCTGTATTGCTTCGAACTCAGCTGACCAGCGGCCTCTCAAATTTAGATACACGTCTGATACTGTGCCTCCCGTGGTTGTCGAGGAGGCAAACGGACAGCTCTGCCCGGGAGTCCGCGGGGCTCTGCGAGTCCTCCATCCACAAAACTCGAAGTACTTCACCGGCGTGAAGACGTCTCCCCGTCATCCCTCCCATGGCGGCCGACCTGCCGTGAGTGGCCCTGCGCCGCAGTATCACCAACCCGGCCTTCCCAGCCTCGCCGGTATCTTGTCACCGCCCTTGGAGTCCTCGAACCTCGCGATTGGTGGAGGAAGCATCGGCTCTCATCCGCGACCGCTCCCGATGCCTCCCATGGTCCCGACCGGCCTCAACCAGGGTCTGCCGCAGTACCCACAGCTCAACAATTCTGTGCGTCAGATCGGAGAGCATCTGGCTTTGACTGGTCCTGCGTCACTCCCTGCGCTGCCCCCGCGGCCGGGTGTCCCGATGCTGCCGGCGCCTGGCTTTCCCGAGTCTGCAACAACACCGACCGCTGCTCAGCATGAGGAGAAGCCGACCGAGACGAGCGAGGCGCAACAGCCCCGAGAGAATCAGGACGAAGCAGATGAGCAGAGCCAGCCATCGGAGAAGCCACAGGAGAGCGGCGAGGCCCAAGAGACTGGCCATCCGCCTTCTTCCGACGCTCATGACAACCTGGCTGAGCAAGGCGATAGGAAGGCGTCGCCTCCCGGCATGCACCGCGGCCTATCCGTGATCATTTCGGAGGACAAAGTCGCAACGCCGTCCCTCTCTACCGGAAACTCGACCATCATCATGACGCCTGCTGGTTCTGACAAGAGCAACGACAGCAACACGCAGCCCGCCTCCCAGCTCGAGGTCCCACCTTTCGCCGAGGAGAACAGCGGCACCGTCGTGGTACACCGACGTGGGAAGCCCCATGGCTCCATTCCCAAGGAATGGCGCACGGATACCAGCGCCGCCGAGTCCAACCATGCCGACGGGTACATGGGCGATTCGGAAGCCGCCAAGAGCTCCATGAAGCCATCCGATGGCGGCCACGACAAGGAGGGAGACAAGGTGAAGCCCGCCAGCAAGAAGAAGGGCAACAACAAGAAGCCCAAGAACAAGACTCAGGAGGCTGGAAAGAACCCGCAGGGTGGACAAAACGCACATGACGGGCAGGGCATGTCCGCTACTGATGGATCTGCAGCCGGCAACGGCGCGGCCGGTTGCAAGAAGGTGGCAGCGAACAAAAAGAACAAGTCGGGGAAGTTTGCCAAGCGCGGCCACCAGGAGGACCTCACGTCTGAGGGCGCGAGGACCGAGAGCCGCGCCGCGACCACCATCTCTTCGGGCCGGTCCACGCCTGCCTTCCCCCATCGGGCAGACGAGCCACAGGGAGACAAGGCGCAGGGCAAGAAGAAGAGGAAGCAGCAGCAGCAGCAACAGTGGGCTCCCACTCCCACACCCGAGCCCGAGAGCAACAAGACGGACGATGCCGTGATCTCCAAGGCGCAGACTCCCGAGAAGGGCGGAGACGAGGGAGACGCCCAAGACGACCTGCTGGTGCGCAAGAACCGCGGCGGCGGCGGCGACCTCCTGTCCATCTCGCCCTTCGCGGCGCAAAAGTACGAGATCGATAGGCTGCACGCGGGCGGCGACGGCGGCGGTGGCGGCGGCAGCAGCGCCCGCGAGCCATCGTCGTCGTCCTCGACGCTGCGTGCCAAGTCTTGGAACAAGGCAAGCGGCGCGGCGAGCCTGGCGGCGGCGGGCACTGCCGACGGCGACAGCAAGCCCCGCCACATGGTCCGCGGCGGCTCGACGCTCCCGCGCGGCTTCGACCCGTACCCGCGCATCCCCACCGTCGCCGCCGTGCCGCGCACTGCTGCTACTCCCTCTTCCACCGGAGACAAGGCCACCGCCGCGGAGCCTGCTCTGGCGGCCAAGGGCAAGGCGGTCGAAGGCGGCGCAGACGAAGCGAAGCCTGCTGCCCAGCAGCCCCCCTCGCAGGCCAAGAACACGCCGCCGACGACGCCCGTCTCGTCGCCCAAGGCGTCGGACGCCGCCGCCATCGCACGGAACGACGACGCTCTGCCGCCCTCGCCGCCCTCCAGCGTGAAATGTCAGGCGGCGGCGCTCAACCCGACCGCGAAGCCCTTCGTGCTGTCATCCCCGGTGGGTCCATCGGACGGCGGCAAGAAGAAGAAGAACCGCAAGCAGAGCAACAAGGGCGGCGACAAGGGCGGAAGCGTCGCCGCGGCCGCGGCGCCGCAAAAGCAGCAGCGCGGCCGAAACTTTATGGGGATGAGGCTCTCGGGCTTTAGCAACTATGGCACTCTCGCCTCCGGGTTCGATGCCGGTAATGTGTGGGAGGAGCGCGGCGGAGAGCAGCAGCAGCGGCAGCAGATTGCGGACCACCAGATCTACAAATTCAACCACAAGGAGGCCCAAGTGGCGCCGAGCAGCGGGTCAGGCGTCACGACCGGGATTGACAAGTATCTGGGCAGCGCTGCAGGCGGCGGCGACAATAGCGGCGAAGACGACAAGGGCGAGACGGAGATGCCGGCCGCCGTGGACCATGATACTGCCGCGCAGCAGGAAGAGCAGCTGGGACAGCCGCTGCTGCCGGAGCAACAGAAGCAGCAACAGTCCGATCAAGACAACGAGCAGCAGCAGCAAGAGGGAGAACAGCAGGACGGACAGGGCATTGCCACGGCCGAGAGGGATGGAGCCTACGAGACAGCCGCGGCCAAGATGGCGGACTGGCAGCAGCAGCAGCACAAGACGCGCGCCCCGTCCGGCGGCTCCGCCAAGGCCCGGCCCGCGCCAGGCGCCGAGAGCGGCGAACACCACAGCCGTCCCCACCAGCGGACCGGCAGCGGCCGCAGCAGCAACAAAAACAAAACAACAACGGCCGTGCCGCGGCGACGCCGGCGCAGCGCCCACAGCAACAGCAGGCTCGGAACCCGCCCATCTCACCTGCTTCGTCGACGACGCTGAGCACCGGCAGCGGCAGCGGCAGCGGCAGCAAGTCGGCCACGGCCACGGCCATGGCGCACGGCGGCGGCAGCATGAAGGGCAGCGTCGGCGGCGGCCCCCTGCGGCCCGACTCTCTCCCCGCGGCTGCGGCTGCGCCGGCCAAGCCGGCCGTCCGGGTGCACTCGTCCATTGAGCTGGCCAAGGCGCTGAAGAATCACAAGGCGCGCATCAGCAGCAGCGGCGGCAGCAAGGCGTGAGATGATGCGAGATTAGGATAGGAAGCAGGTATCTGATTTTTTTTTGATTTTTTTTCGGTGGACAATGGTTATCTTGAAGCGACTGGCAGCCGGAGGGTACTGTCCTCTCGGGTGCAGGATATGGAATGGTGCTGCTTCGAGAGGAAAGAGAGCAGGACAGGAATGGTTTCGGAGAGAGGCACAGATGTTGTTGGCAGGGAGGGCACGGGAGACTGGATGCCTTTGCAGCCGGGATGTGCACCACCTTTAATGCCTGTATTTATCGTACCGACTATATCATCCCATCTGTGTAGCCGTTGGGGGGTATTCAGGCCAGCAGTAAGGTGCTGGTGGTGGATGGAGTCCGGCGTTTTATGTACAAGTCGCAGACGGACGAGCCAACCCCTCGACGTCCCCCCCTCTTCTTAATGAACCAAACCCGTATTCCTCTTTTTTTTTTTTGCTTTTTTTTAACCACCCTACGCCTGCTTGACGACAAGGCTCGACACCGTGTCCTCGATCTGCTTGTCCGACAGGCCCTCTAATGACTGGCTCTTCTCGACGCCGAGGTCGTACCTGGCGTAGACCTTGGGGATGGTGCCGGCGGCCTCGCGGATCAGGATGGGCGTGTTGGGGTTGTTCTTCTTCATGGTCGGGTACGCCCGGTTGAGGAAGGACCTGTTTGGAGGGAAGGCAAAGTATCAGCCTGCTGTGTCTGATCTACAGTACTTGGTGGTTGGGCTGGGAAGGCAGGCAGGTAGCTCGGTAGCTCGGTAGGTAGCGAGCTAGCCCCTCCTCCTCCTCTTTCTCCTCCACCAGCGCCCAGCGCCCAGCCATAGAGCCTCCATTCCAGCCCCGGCTGCCCGAGCCAAGTCTCCCAAGCAAGTCAAGATCTAAACTAACCTCACTCCGGCGCTGTGGTCGGCCGTCTGGCAGAAGAGGAAGCGGACCTCCTTCAGGCCCTGGCTGAAGGCGTACTTGGCCGACATTGGTGGCTCGGTGTCGGGTATCTGGCGGCTGACGGGGTTTCGGGCGAGCCTGGCTTGGGCCAATTGGGGCGGCTTTTGGGTGGGAGCAAGGTATCTGTCGTTTGGGGGTTCGAGTCGGCGATGCGTCGTCAAAAGGTGGGATTCTGGCGGCCTGTCTGAAATTCAATGGGTCTTGTCGCGCGCCGCTGCGGGACGTCAAGCTAAAGCTGGTTGTATAAAGAAGAGCACAATAACTTGTGCACGGGCCATTTCTGGGCAGGCCGGGCTGCACAAATTTGGTTTCCCCAACAGCGCGGCTCCACCAATTCAATGCCGTTCCATCTCCGGGCCCCCACAGCCAGAAAAGCTCCCCGCCCGATCGCGGGATTGCTGGGAAAAAGAAAATCTGGAATTGGGGTCAAGGTTGAGCTTTCGCCTCCGTCATTCAGAGACAAAGGTAGGTTGGTACCAAATAGCCCAATCCTTCACCCTTGATTGCGCCAGGAGGACTAACCCCGGGATTTCCGTTGAGCTTTCATGCAGAGTCCGCTCGTTCCGGTCCGGCCCAGAGTCCCTCGTGCTCCCTCCCAACCAAAGACGAAGTAGCTCCGTGTAACATACAACCCACCCACACACACACACACCCATCTCCCTCCTTCTCCGTCCGCCGAGTAGATCAGGCCTCCGGCTCCCCCAAACGACCGACACAACACCACCCTCCCCCTCAAGCAAAGAAAAATGTCCTCGGCAGCATCCACCTTCGCCCGCTCGGCGGCGCGCCCGGCCTTCCGCGCGGCCTTTAGGCGGCAGCAGTTCCGGCGCGACGGCGGCAGGCGGTGGGAGAGCACGGCCGGCTCGGCCCAGGCCGGCCCCCAGCCGAGCTGGGTCAAGCGCATGTGGGACAGCCCCATCGGCCTCAAGACGGTGCACTTCTGGTAAGTCCTCCTCCCTTGGCGCCCGCTGCGCTGGTCCGCGCCAAGGGTAGCAAGATGGGCAAACGAAACGGTCATCATGCGCGCGCGCGAACCCTCGGACTGACCCGGAGTTTTTGTTTCCGCATCATAGGGCCCCTGTCATGAAGGTATGACTATCATATACGATATCACAAAGCCAACAAGGCAACCCATGCCAAAAAAAAAAAAAAAAAACCCGGAACCGCTGACCGTTTGTCGCAAACAACCACATCACAGTGGGCCGTCGTCCTCGCCGGAATCTCGGACCTGGCCCGCCCGGCCGAGAAGCTGTCGCTGACCCAGAACGCCGCCCTGACGGCGACGGGCATCATCTGGACCCGCTGGTGCTTGATCATCAAGCCCAAGAACTACCTGTGCGTCTCTTCTCTTTTTTTTTTTTTCCTGCACCGCTGGAGGAGAGAGGAACCGACTCTGGTACTAACAAACGGGAACAACAAAAAGACTGGCTGCCGTCAACTTCTTCCTCGGCATCGTCGGCATCGTCCAGGTCAGCCGCATCATGATGTACCAGCAGTCCCTCAAGGCCCAGGGTGAGGGCCCTGGCGCCCTGACCGCCGCGGCCGAGGCCGTCGAGAAGAAGGCCGCGGACGCCAAGGAGGCCGTCAAGGCCGCCAAGCCTTAGGTATCTCTTCTTTTTGTCTTTTTCTCCTCGCTTTTTTTCTCCTTGACTCTTTGTTGGGGACACCCCCACCCCCCTTTTTTCTTCTTTTTTAGAAAGTCGGGCTCTTTTCTCGGCTGATGTGATAGAGAAAGAGATGGAGAGAGTTGCTGGCGCATCAAATGGAAAGAAACTTGACCCACGGCTCCTCACCGTCCACTGATAAACTTGTGGTCGTTGTTGCAATTCGGTGTCCAGGGAACCCAGGGGGAGGGGCACACATGTATGCAGGAATATCACGCTTGTAATGGATCGAAACGTTGAACTAGAAATAAGAGACGAACGAGTGGATGGCCAACATGGCGGCATGGGGGAGTCGATCTGTTCTCGTCGAGGTTCTTGCTCTTGACGTCCTCCAGTGGCGCTTATGAGCCCATCGCAATCGTCGACACATGGACACTCACAAGCACCTAGGGCACGCCGAAAGGATCACAGGCGTCTCTCAGCCAGCTTGGCGGGCAGGCAACGCACGCACGCTTCTTCTGTGCCACGTATCTAATGTCACATCATCCAAACAACCCAGAGACACCATTTGTTTCCTAGTGACAATCCTCGATTTTCTACTAGGTCATTCTCCCTTTGCCCACTGCCACATTCTCCCGTGCCTTTCATTGCCACCTCGGGGGTATATTCTCTGTCGCCCGTCCGCCTATGCATTCTTGTTCCGTCCCCTGAAAATTTGCATCACGCCCAAATTCCGAAAGAATAGTATTATATGGCACGCCCGATCCGAGCCTTATAAACAAGGCCTCCTTGGATGAAATAAAAGTCTGGACAAAAAGGGGCGGTGACTGGACAAGGGGCGGGCCGCCATCGGTGATTCACCAGCGAATTCTAGAAAGAAACAAGAAGAAGAAGAAAAAAACCTCCAGCCAAGTACCGTCCAGCGCAGCCGAGATAGCGTTGGAGCTCGCTCGCCGGCTTGTTCCAGCTCAAGAGACTCGCACTTGCCTTCCTCACATGACAACACACTCTCCCTCCTGCTTGGGGATGCTGCGCGAAATGCGCTCGCGTTGCCGGGGTCCGTTTTTACCGGACCGCTTGAGGTCCTCGAGCCGCTCGCGCGCCTTGGGGAAGTCCTGGGCTAGACGGGGTTGAGA
Source organism: Gaeumannomyces tritici R3-111a-1 (assembly GCF_000145635.1). NCBI lineage: Eukaryota > Fungi > Ascomycota > Sordariomycetes > Magnaporthales > Magnaporthaceae > Gaeumannomyces > Gaeumannomyces tritici. The sequence goes on from NW_008804551.1 coordinate 366,225, forward strand.
AGAGAGAACATTAGTATGCGGAGGGGCGCGCGGTGCATAAGAACAAAAAAAAATGACAGTCCACTACTCACCAGCAGCGCGCCAGTACCACCTCTTGGCGTCTTCCATGTTGGCCGGCACGCCGATGCCGACCTCGGTGAAGTAACCCATGGCGTACTCGGCTTTTGCCAGGCCCGCGAGCGCCGCCTTGCGCGCCCAGAGGTAGGCCTCGGTGTCGCTCTGGGTCAGCACGCCCTCGCTGCCCGTTAGGTACCAACCCGACAGCGCCAGCTCGCTCTGGTGCTCCTCCTGGGTCGCCGCCTTGGAATACCACATGATGGACAGCCTCGGGTCTATGGGGCAGCCCATGAGCCCGTACTCGTACGCCGCTCCCAGCCGGAACTGGCTGAACTTGTAGCCCAGGTCCGCCGCCTGCTTGAACAGCGACAGCGCGTACGCCTCGTCCCGGAGGATCGCGTCGTTGGGCTGCGCGCTCTCGTACAGCAGAGCCAGCTCGTGTAGCGCGTGAGGGTTCTCGGCGTCGGCCCGCTCTGCTGCCCGCTTGAGCCAGCCCACCGCCTCGCGCGGGTTCTTGGGCTGGCCGAGCAGGCCCTTGAGGAGAATCATGCCGACCTTGTACATGGCCGGGGTATCTCCCAGCATGGCCGCCCGCTTGTACCACTGTATCGCCTTGAGCGGGTCCTTGCGCGTGCCTCCGCCCTCCTCGTGCCCAATCTCGCAGCAGACGGCCGTCCGGTATGCCGCCGCGGCGTTACCCAGCTTGGCCGCCGATTGGTATAGCGTAAAGGCCTCCTTGTTGTCGGGCTCGGCCCCAAAGACGCCGCGCCCAAGGCAGTCGGCCATGAAGAACATGGCCCCCGCGTTCTGGGCGTGGGCTAGCTTCTTCAGGATCTTGTGGGCGTCTGTCGCGTACCGGTCACGCGCCTTGGCCCGCCCCCGAGGATCTGGTATGCCGGGCACCAGCACATCCATGGCCTCCACTAGCCTCTTGGCGAGCTTGAGCGCCGAATCCTGGTCGTTGGGGTCCGCCTTTATGATACCTCTCAAGGACTCCAGCTCTCCCATTGTTACGGGCGTCTTCTGCTCAGCGGCCTGCTGCTGCGGCGGGCCGTGGCTGATGGACGCAGGGGGCGGCGGCGCCAAGTTTGCGTTTGGAGGCGTGTTGTTGTATTGGCGCACCGGCGGTGGCTTGTTGACCATCTGGTTGGCCACCGAGTTTGGCATCAAGCCAGGCCGTATAGGGGCAGGGTGTGCCGGTAGCGAGTCCCCTCCGCCCATCGCCATGGGCGCCGATTGTGTCGATGCGCCACTCCCATGCCTGGCGGGCGCAGGGCCGTTGAGGCCAAAGCCCTGGGGTTGCCTAGGATCAAAGCCGCCGGGGCCGCCACCAGGGCCACCACCGGGGCCGTTCATGGGACCGCCGCCAGGCTGATATGGCTTGTACTGGTCTGGGATAGCGGGCATGTCGCCTACCATCTCGAACACGGCAGCCTGAGGTTGCCTTAGATCAGGCTGGGACTTGGTCCTGCTCATCTCCGGGTGCCTCACTGGGCCTCGTTGTTCCAGGCTGGGACGACTTGGGGGCATGTTCTGGTCTAGCGATGGGCGACCAGGGGCATAATTCTGATCCAACGAAGGTCGTCCCGGGGGATAGTTCTGGTCTAATAACGGTCTGCCGTTGGGCGGAGGCATCGGCCGGTAGTTCTGTCCCTCTGACATGGACGAGGCACGGTTGTCTTGGTACTCATTCTCTCGAGTTCCGCCGTAATAATCGTAAAAGTCGTCGATAGAAGCTGGCCTCTGCTGGCCCTGGTCTGCGTAGCCAGGCCCGTCGTATCCGCCGCCGCCTTGGTACTGACCACCTTGTGGCAGTGGCGGGGGGTTCGTCGGGGGATTGCGCGGAGGGCCACGCATGCCTTGTGCGGTCGACGGTCGCGACGGCAGAGGCATACGAGGCCCCGGCCCGCCGGGTCCTGGCCCGTTAAATGTTTGCGTGTCGGCGCGCATGGGAGCCGGCGGAGGGCGCATGCCACCACCTCGGGGATCCACGTTTGGCATGGTCATCGTCCGCCCCGGTGGGCCAAATCGGCCCTCGTCTTCATAGTCGCCACGAGGACCGTATCCTTGATCGGGGCCGCCCGGGCCGCGCCACTGATCGGGATAGTCGCCTTGGCCGAACCCCCGCTGCGGCGGAGGACCACCGCGAGGCCCGTCCGGTGCCGGGCCGCCGCCGTCTATTCGTTCTGGCGCGAGCGCCAAGCCTCCCATCCGCTGGATGATTGTATTCTCTTCATCCAAATCCGTTTTGCGGTTGTGGCCGGGAAGTGCCGGAAAGGGGCTCCCACCAAAGCCAGTGTCCTGTGGGCTCATCGGAGGGCGATTGTTGCGGGATGCTGTGCACGGAATGGTCAGATTTCAAGACTTGGGCCAAAAGTACTGCTGAGCAGGCGCCATGATACGTACAAATTGGGTCAGCGGTTGCAGACCTCTCCATCGGACGACCCGGCCCAGGCGGTCCGCGGCCTGGAGGTCCGTTATGGAATCCCCTCCCAAGACCAAGACCAGGGCCGCCGCCGCGTGTGGGAAACGGCGCGCCTCGTCCAGGTCCACCAGGCCCGTTAGGTCCCGGAAACGGACGACCTCTCCCAGGTCCAGGTCCAGGACCCGGGCCGCCGCCGTAGTAGTCCTGCGGAGGATAGTTTTGTTGCGGCGGTCCCCTCTGGTAGTTCCGGTCATCGTACTGGTCGTATTCCGGCCCGTATCCGCCACCTCCTCCTCCTCTGCCACCGCCGTAGTCGTTGTATCCATAGCCGTCATCGTAACCGTCCTGGTATTGGTCGTACTGCTGGGCAGGCGGAGCGGTGAACTGCCTCTGCGGAGGGCCGCCCGGGCCTGGAGGGTACTGACGCTGAGGCGGTGGTCGTGGGACGCCCGGTCCCGGGCCGTTGTATCCGCGCGGGGGCGGTTGTTGATATCCGTCGTAGGACATGCTGAGAGCGCGCGCGCGCGTGTGTGCTTTTTTTTTCGTCGTACAATCTCTCAGTCGTCTCGCTGGCCGATCCTCACAGCTCTCCGCCGTCACGAGGCAGGCGATGGCGCGGATTGACGGCCGGTGTGCCTTTGAGCCCCTCCCCGCTGCCGCTGCAGACAAATGGCCTAGCGTATGCAGGGACGGGATTAAAATTCGTGGGGGGACGCCTCGGCGGCGAACAATTGGTCTCGAGGGCGGGCGCAATTTGCCGCAAGCAGCGACGGGAGTCGGGGCAGGCTGATCTGCCGTGACTGCGAGTCGCAGTCGTTTGTTCAGCAGAGTTGGGGTATCCAGACAATGAGCAGAGAGAGAAAGCTCAATAGTCGATTTTTGTTGCGGTCGGGATCAACCCGAGGCTAGTTCGGGCAAGGCGCGGGTTGGAGCTGCAACAGTCGTAGTGCAGTGCCAGTTTGCTGCTCGCTGAGTTTGCTGCTAGCTGAGTTTGCTGCTAGCTGAGAGTGTTATTGTTGGTGGTCGAGGTTTCGGCCCAAAGCTGATCGACGGTTTCGGCAGGGCTCCCACCAGAAAAGCGAATGGGGCTGTAGCTGAGATGTGGCGTGGCCTTAGTTTTGGTCTTGGGGTGGGTTCGAGTTTGCACCTCAATCAGAATCGAGGGCACTGGCACGCCCGTTGGAAAAAAGTGGCAGTGTTTTGGGGTGGCAGGCCTGCTAATGTTGCTTTTTTTCCGCCTGTGCCGGCTGGGCGTGCTCCAGGGCTGGTCGGCCTGTGCAAGGGGTTGGGGGCACGCTAATACGCTAACAAGTTGCTAACCTAACAAGCATCCCCACACGTCCAATGACGCTGCCGCCCAGCCAACCCCTATGTGAACGTTGCATGCACACATTGATGTTGATTCCTGTACCGAAAGGTAGACAGACAGACGCATGTACAGCAGGTGCAGGTGGCATCAGCAGGTGGCATCAGCAGATGGCATCAGCAGCCAGTCTTGTCTGCTAGGTGGTTCGCACCAGGGCCTGCCTGCCTGCCCTGCTCATGCAGCCCGTGCCAATGGTAACCCAACGTTTCCGACTCCCAGAGTCTCAGCCCACTTCTTTCATGTTCCTTCCCGTTGCCCTCTCCCCTGTGCGTGCGCGAAACAGGGCCAAAGTCACAAAGTCACAGGGTCCCCAAACTGGTCTCTCTCTTTCTCTCGACCCCCCATGATCCCTACGCCAATCTTCGTGTTTCTAACTGAGGCACTCCCCAAGGGCTTTTGCTGGTCTCGAACCAGGGCTCCGCGAGATGGCCAATAGAAGGCAGGGTCGCATCGCACATTGAAAGCCTCTCCAACAATACAAGGCCCGAGTGTGCCTCAGCTACCAAAACACCGGGCAAGCTTGACGCGGCTGCGCCCGGACAGAGCATCTTGCCACTCGGTACCTGCATCATCCCGCTAGAGTTTGAGCTCCAAACCCATGGCGCCCGCTTGGATTCGCTGCCTCATCTGGCTGAAGCCTAGCACTGGAAGCTGGAAGCCGCCAACCCTATGCGCTACTGCTCGCCTTTGTTTTGGTTGCTCGTGATGGTAGGCAGTACCTTCCACATGCCTGCAGCGAGACGGGTATCGATGCAGAGCTCTGCCAACAGTGCATGTTATCCAATCTCTGGATGCGAGCTTAAGCTTCCTCATGCCAAGCCCTGGCATCGCGATGGCTAAAGCTTGGGTGCGTCTCTTTTTGTCATGACGACGACCGAGGCCTCCATCTGGCTGTGTCCAACTGCCCGCTGTCGCTGATCCCTTGTTTTGCGTCTTTTGAGGAAAAGGGACCCCCAACTACCTACCTACCCCAAAGGTGGGGGGCCACGGGACAACAAGGTATGACTCCCATGACCCTGACGCGCGCCTTGGAACCTAGTGATGGATGGTAGATCTCCCGCCAGACCGCTCCCAGTCGAATCGTACTCGTCCGAGAAGCCGGTTGGCTGTGCCCGGGCGGCGGAAGGAGGTGGAAAAAGGTCGACGGGATTTGCTAGAACATTGAAGGGACATTCCTGGCTCCCACCTCGATAGTTGCATGCAGGGGTCCTGTGGCCCGGCGAATCAAGGGAGAGAATGTGCGTGGTGACGATGATGCATTGCGGGAAGGGGCGCGGGCGGGCATGCATGCGATCAATCAAGGGGAATCGGACGGGCCCCAGACCCGGCAGCTAAATCCTTGGTTCGGCCTATCAAGCCGACGGCCTTGTTTCCCACCTTCTGATTCTCTAACGCGATGGGTGCCCAAACAGCAAAATCTGTCGTGCCATCGCACAAGTGGAAAAAGAAGAAAAAACCACTCGGAGCCGAATGTTCCATTGTATCAACAGCAGAGGCATCCGCCCGTCCGTCCACTGAACAGGCGCCACGTGAGACGAATCACGATTTTTGGGTTTGTCACACACGGAAAGAAGGCCAACTAGCGCATGGCCACAACATTATGCAACGGTGACAACCAACGTAAAAACAGCGCAAAAAAAAACACACAAGTAAGAAAAGAAAAGAACCCCAGATGATGCCGACCTGCTAACAGCCCGGAGCCGCCGAGAGCCGAGAATGGACAGCGGACAGCCGCGCGTCCATCAATCAGCCTTAGAAACCCCAAGCCTGCGGTCTCGGCATCCCCACATCTCCACTCCTTCTTTATTCTCCTTAGCCTCGCCCGCTTAATTTTTCGACGGAGGCCGCCATGGGTCCATGACGACATCCGGCTTCCTCCATGATCGCCTCCCCGGACGGATCAGCGAGAGAAATTTTGAGGGAGATGAGCTGGGGGTCACCTGGCCATGCGTGCGCCAAGCAACCAGCGCGGCTGGGGGTCTGAGGGAAACGCGTTCCAAGGGGACAGCACTGATGGTCACAAATTGCTAGCCTCGCCGGCCCATTCCAACCAAAGACTGGTGATTTGTGTCGCAGAACCCAAGAACTTTATTCGCTATTCCATTTATAATTTGTTTCGTCGTAAAATGCCACACATCGTCCACTAGACACACAGTCACTCGCTGGTCCGCGTCTGACACCTCGTTTCCTCCCTGCTACCGCGTGGCCTCTAGCTCCGCCAAAATATGAGCGCATCAACTACTGGGGCTCATGCATTGTGAGGATGGCACGACGCCCAAATACAGACCTGCGGTCCAAACTAGGCAACGCCTGTTGGAGCCCCCATTTTCCGGGCACTTCTCTGCACGCTGCGATTTCTCGACGGCTCCTTGGCACCGGCCAACTTGTTGCTCTGTTCGACAAAACACCATCAAGACATGGTTCCACGCCATTGGGCCAGGTAACCCATTTATAGGACCCCAGGGGCGAACCCTGAGAGCGACCCTGAGAACGACTTGAAGCGGCACACGACGACGTATCAAACGGGCACCTTCCCCTTGCCACAGCCCGGTACCATCGTTGTAAAATGGGATACGAGCGGAGAAAGCCCAAGTCTAAAGCCCAGTAGTACAAGCCATACGTAGTGGCCAGGTAGCCGAAGGGACGCTCTCATGTGAGATGCCAAAGTTCGGGGACAAAGTGTTCAAGGGTTGCGGCTATAACATGCGCATCTCTACGCCCGGATGCCAAATATTGAAGACCGAGTCCATGCTCTGGCTGCCTGAAGGATTCATAGTGTATTCGCCAGTGGTAGGAAGACGCACATGCCTTGGCCCGATCACGGACGGGCGGGATACCAGATCTGCGCTGGAGTTACACGTGGCAGCCAGGAAATACCACAGGCGAGGGGAACACCGACCCTTTTATATATATATATATATATAAAGATGATTGGGCACGAATCTGATATGCATCTGAGCAGCGAATCGTCCTCGAGGTCGTCTCCACTGGCCGATACAAATAGCATGCAGGTTTGCCAGCCGAGTCTCCTGTTCACGAAGCATGCTCGATTCCATTCAAGACCGATCGAAACAAATCGAAAGGCTGGAGAACGGGAGTACCGCAGATATGTGTTGTTAATGCAATAGAAACGGCACAGTAAGGAGCGTCGAGCGTTTTGGATCGGCTGACGGTCGGTGTTCTATCTTTGCCAATGGCTGCCAGATCATTGTGGTCGTATACTTCCACTCACTCACGGAGAGTATTCCCCGGCCTTGCGAGTCCCGCTGCTCGTGTTGGCAAGCGTCGAAGAGGGCCAACGATCCCATCACGCTGACGGTCTCCAGAACGAGCCACATGAAGTTGGTTAGGGTGCCTTTGTCACCACCCACAGCTACCCGAATGGGATAGCCGCGGCGACGGAGCAGCTTCCCCAAGACTCGTCCGGCGGCGAGGGCATATAGTGTTCGCCGATCAGTTCGCCGACACCGGCATCGGCCAACTCGCCAACAGTGCCGAGGATCCTCGCCCAAGCGGCGTGGCAAGCGCCGACTTCGTCAATGTCCTCAGTGCTCGTAGGTCTCTGCATCTTTTCCTCCGTTAGGGGTTCCGACGCTGGATCTTTGGCGTGTTCTTCTGTGTCAAGGATGTGATTACTGCAAAGAAGTATTCCGAAGCATATTAAACGTATCCCCCTATCCGAAATCTGTCTGGCTTTATCGTTAAATTTTGCTAAAAAGCAATATGGCATGGAGTGTGCATTCCATGAGCCTGCACTACCACCACCCTCGGGTTGGTGCTGCGAAAAGGCAGACGGCTTCCAGATGCCCAGGCACGGTGAGCGAGCACATTAGGGCAGTTGCATGTAACGCGGCGTTGTAGTGGACGGGCGATTTGAGGCTTTGTGAAAATGAACAATGCTGGTGTCAATAGTTTTGTGCTGGTTGGATCTATCGACGCCGCTTCTATATGGCCACAAATCTCCCAACCGATCCCTCCTCTGTTGTTTCATCAGTCCCAAATCATAAACACGCAGATAAATGTTCCAGAATCTTCTCGACACAGTATCCAAATTCTCAATACACGACTTCATTGATACATTGACCCTACTCCACGATATCGTCTAGGTAGTTAACTATCTGATGGAGAAAACATGCGGAACGCCGCCGCTGCTGTGAAAGATGCCAGCGGCAAGAAGGCACTCGGTGGGAGGGTTGGGGTTGGGACCTAGCCTTCCGTCTTGTGGCTTATGTCCTAGGCCTCGAGCGCTGGTGCGGCCTGCACAACAGCCAACATGGAAGGGCCAGAATGAAAGTGGGGTTGGAAAGCAGTAGACATATTCAACCAACTTCTAGCAAATAGGACAGCGCGCAAGTGTAAACTGTTAAGGGATAAAATACCGTATAACTCAGTGCCGCCAGGGGCTTTTCAGGAATCAGGGGGAAAGGAAATGGCTCCAGAACGCCTTGCGGTTGTAATGTCGAAAAGAAAAAAAAGACCGACCAATGGTGTTATCCTTATCCTGATAAATCCAACGCCTCGCAGTAGTAAAGACAAGTTAATAAAAACGTATGTGAAAGTGATAGGAAGACATGAAGGGAAATAAACGAGGGGTATTGTTCCTTGTAGTATAAAGTAATGGTCTGTGGGGTATATAACGAATGTGCAGTTGTCAACTTGGCGTGATAAGAGCAAAGGACAAGACGAGTACAGAGTGAAACGAGCCGATGCGGCGCTCGTGGGACGTGTGTGGTTTAGGGGATCTCGAAGCAGTCATCCTCGGTGACCTTGGCCTCTTCGGAGATGAAGACGATCCCTCTCCGCTTCCAGTCTCCCCGCTTGAGTATGTAGCTGGGTGACTCCGGACTCCCGAGTGGCCTGGGCCTGCCCTGGCTGAATGTCGGGGGCGTCGGCAGCGGCGCGGTCGGCAGGCCGGCCGAGGCGTGAGAAGGAAGGAAGATGCTCGAGCAATCCGAGGTCGTCGACGATGCAGTCGACGGGCGACGGTGGCGAGCGGCGATGGAGACCGGGGAGGTGGCCGAGTGAAGGTTGTTTTGATAGCGGTGGTGCTGTGGTTGGTGATGGTGATGAGGAAGCCTCTCGGCAGACGTTGGCGAGGTTGGGCTGCCGCCAATGAAACCAAAATCGAATCCTTCGTGTATGTCCATCTCGGCAGTCTTCATTCTCGGGAGAAGTGGCCGTCGGTTGGCCAGGGGTGGTGGCGGTCGTAGGGCCGTCAGGCCGTACGAACCGATAATGTCGTCAATGTCGGCGTCGTTGCCATATCCGTGGTGGCTGTCCACAACCGGTGTCCGTGGGGCCGGTTGCTGACGGCCGCTCTGGCGACCCGTGATGTAGGGGGACCTGGCATCGTTCATGGGTGGGTGGAGCCGCAGGGGGTCCCAGTCGTCCTCGGACATCCTCGGGTGGTGACCGTTATCCCCATCGGTCGACGGCCGGGGTTGCCTGAGGTGGTTGGTGTGGTCCGACGAGTCGGACGACGCCGTGCTGAAGGTGCTGTCCTTTCGGACATGCTGAGGAGCAGGCTCGGTGGTGGCCTTCTCCCGAAGTCTGCGCTCGCTTCGGCATTTGCGGAGAATCCTGTTCCCCATATCGCCAAACATTTTGCCGGCCGCTGGATAAGAGTATCAAGATGGGTGGAAGCCGGTATGAAAGGAGCCTCGGGCTCCTCAAGGAGTGTGAGAAGGTCTCTCGAAGACTGTCTACTCTTGAAATACCAAAGAAGACGTAGGCGACCAGAGAAGTGGTTGGGTGGGGAGCAACGAGCGATATATGTAAGTAGAACGGCAACCTGTATACCCTTTTCGGAGCAGTCGGTGCCTGGCAGTGGATGACTGGAACGGAGTGGGGACTGATGACGGCGGACAGCACCAGGTAAAGTGCGCTAGGAGGTGGGGAGCGGAGGTCTGTCAAGGGGGTGGTGCATGTGGTGCATGTGGTGCCTTGCAGGATGCATCCAAGGCTGAGGGTGTGTCAAGCGAGAGGACGGGCTGGGTCTTATGGAGCAGCCGTGACCGACTTTGATGTGGAGTGTGCGTTTGTGACCTGGAAAACGGCCATGACAATATGATAATGCGCGAATGGCTGCGGCTGGAGGGCGCTGGAGGGGTCGCCGGAAGGCTGGGCTGGCAGGGGAAATGAGGCCGCGAGAATCTGGCATAGCGGCTCGCTTCCTCGGCTTCCTTTTTCTTTCCGTATCGGGCGGACACCAGGGCATACGAGGCCGATCTTGCCGACTAGCAAAAAAGGTCGAAAAAGGCAGCGCCACGGCTGACCCACCAGTTCTCCCACCCCGGCGCTCGCGCTCCACCGCCCGACCAGGCCATCGCCCCTCTGGGCGCTGGGCGTGTGGGGATGGTGGCTCGTAGCTTTGTGATGGCGTACGTCATGGGCCGTGGTGCGAGATGTCATCTGGTCGCTGAGCAGAGCAGGGGCGGAAATGGGCCATGGTCAAAGCGCCTAGAGCCTTCGTGGGCTGACAGGGAGCCGTCGTGGCGGTCTGGCGGTGCGACAGCGGGTCCCCTCGTGGACAGGAATCTGGACGAGGGCCGGGGCTGTCATCCCAGCACATCATCTGTTTCATCAGCGCAGTCCCGTTGCGCATTCCCGGGCACTTCTGGCTTCGGGGCGCTTCCAAAGTTTGCTCGACTTGTGCGCCTGGCAGCGCCTGGACCGCCTGGGGCGTCATGATGAGGTCGGTGGAGTCGCGACGGTCAGGACTTTGGCGCCATGCACGAGTTTTCCAAGAGTCCGTTCCATGCGGCAGAGAGAGCCCATCATCGATCCCCGCCCATTCCAGTATTTCACGGCCGGAAAGTGGGAGGTCTTGGGCTGGTTGGGCGGCCTGAGTGGACTCGAAACAATCGCAAAAAAGAAAAACCAGGCTTTGCGGCCCCCTGTCCGAGGGAGCATTGTATCGGGGCTGCCCCATTGGTCGATGGGAAGTGCCGATCACCATGAGGATCCCAAGCCGCCATCCTGTACGGACTATCAATCCCAAGAAATTCCCCGTCCTGGCTAAGCCCGAAACAAATCGCCACCAGCTTGCCACTTGGGTGCCGTTTCCGTGTGTTTTTTTTCTTCTCTCTTGTTGTTGTGTGTGTGTGTGTGTGTGTGCGACACCGCTCAATGAACATGCTGCCGTCAGCCAACGGCGCAGTAGCGAGTTCAGTTGCTTTTTGCTGTTCCTGGCAGCGTCAAACAATTTTCGTTGAGGAACAATTGGACGAGGACCCTTTCCTCAGCCGTGCGAGTCAGGCTTGACCGATTCACACCAACGCGCAAAAGCGCACCTCAGCTAGCCTCCATACAATTGTAAGCGAAAATGCGGGGCCGGTAACCAGCCACAGCCGCGCATCACGGACAAGGTGCAGTAGTGCAGCTGGTACCTCAATACTGTGCCTACTACGCACGCTGGTACTGGTGTCAGAGACTTATGCAGGAATGCGGCAATGCAGGCACCAGGCACACCGACAGCTGGGCCAACCACACCGTCCGCCGCTCCCTCCAACAAACACTCATCGAGATTCGCGCGAATCAACCAAGGGAGCAGAAGCAAAGGCGAAAGGACCGCCGTGCCTGCTAGCATCCATGAGTTATGTCGCTCAAGGTGCGCCCCGCTGCCGGCGTCGCACGGCCACTCACTCGGCTTGCACCGGTGTCGGCTCTCGAATTGCGCCAACGGGCGCCACTTTCGACCCCGGCAATCGAGAATATCGCACCCGATCTCGAAATCCCCCCTCGGGTCCCATAGCAGAGAGGAGGGGAGCCGTAAGGGGTGGTTTCTGGTCAGGGGCTGCCAGCTGCGCGTTCTTGCTTCTCCTGCGGATTGGACTCGCTCGCCGCCCACCCGTTTCCCAGTTTTCCAGCCCTCCCGACGGGCCAAGCGCCTCCTCCGACGCCGAGAGGGTGTCAAGAGGCCATCGCTTAAGCTTTGAAAACCTGCTTGCCATTCCGCGCTGGCGCAGGAACCCAAGCACTGCACTTTGTGGGGTATAATGCCGCCCGACGGGCTGGCGACGCAGGTTTAATGTTCAATTGATGCCAGGATCCTTTCCGGAGTTACCACTCGCGCCCGACGGCGAGAGGGGCTTGCCGAGCGCCGGACCTTCTGCTCCATTTCGTCTGCCCTGCTCGCAGTCAATGTGCGCTCGTGGTGGGTCAGGCAGCCTTGGTGCGTGATGGTGGCCCCTCTCCCTTGCAACCCTTACATCCCTGAGCAACCGAGAGATGCGAGACCAGGCAGGGGTCGACCGATCACCTGGGCCTTTTTAAAATTTCCCCCCCCAAACCGTGACGGGACATCCTCCAACCCAATATCAGCTCAGCTGCTCAGCCGGACGGGGTCGACGACGGCCAGAACCGTGATGGAAATGATGTTCAGGTACCCAGCACGCACTCGCCCAAGCCACATGCAGGAACACCTGAACAGCGAAGCGAGGGTGCATGGCACTTATTACCAGCTTTGCCGAAAACATCATAGCGCGAACTAAACCTCTCATTTGGTCCTCCATCTTCTCATAAGCGCAATGCGGAGAGTAAGGAGTGCCGAGCGCGCCGAGGCAGCCGGCTGTTATTTTTAACCTCCAAACTTTGACCACATTCACACAGACAAATGTGGCTATTGCCGTCGGCCGGAAAAGTTCGGAAGTACCTGGTAGGTCGGTGTCGCCTATCCCATAAACTTCCACGTATGCCTGGACTGCTCGTTTCTCTTGTGAGTGCTAGTACACACAAAATCTGTGGATGATGTGAGATAACACGAGGAACCCGGGGTCTCCAATGCGTAATCCGCATTCCTCGTGTTTCCTCTGGAATCTAGCAACGAAGAGCCCCGAAACGCAAAACCCGAGCTGTCCCTGTTCACACATGCACTGCCAGGTTACATGTTCCCACCCCTTCCAGACGCTGCACCGACTTGAAAAAAATGGAATGTCGCCGTGTCTTGTTTCTGCCAGGTCTTGTGAAGAACACGGCATGGAAGGATGCAACTTTCACCCCTCATACAACCCAAGAAACGTGGGACTCCTTCGACGGTGACTGTATCACAGCAAGCGCCCTGCTAGCCAATGCGCGCTCGACACGCCCGCCAGTCCTGCCGTTGTGGAAGGGTCGACAACCGGCATTTTTCGTGTCCGTGTTCCCTCTATCCTCCGCATGCACCTCGATGACGACGACGATCGGGAAGCTATTGGAATGGCTGGCCGGCGGTGCCGCCGCCGACATATGCAGCGGCACAGCCAGGAGTCATAGAAGCAGTGATCTGCTCCTCCTCGGGGACGTCCTGAAGCGTGTGGTGGTTTTTGTATTCAGAGTTTGCCGTCGCTCTCGCCTGCGAACCGTTCTACCCGTTTTTGTTCCCAATTGTCCAGGTCCTTCGCGGCCAGTCTCTATTGTGATGAACGAGGATCGGCGTCAGTGACCGTAATCTTCCTTTGGACGGGAGGGCGGGGGGTGCAGTCGGGCAGATGCCGAACTCACGTAGTACTCCTCCTTCATGTCCACCTTGCGTGCGCCATTGTTGATTCCCAGCTCCTCCTCCTTGGTCAGCTGCCTGACCCTGCGGTCGTGCTTCTCGTATCGGATGGCGGTCGCGGGGGTGAGGACAAAAGAGCCGGCCACGATAACGGTCATGAAGGGCAGCCCGAACATCAGGAATGGGTGCTTGGCCATCAGCGCCCTGTAGCGCACCCCTAGCTTGTTCGCATCCGCTGCCCCGCGGAATTTTTTGCTCTGAAACACTGCCATAAGAGGCGATGGACAGAAAAGGTTTCCGGCTACGGCCTCGGAGTGTTGTGATGGAAGGGTTTGTGGTGCGATGATGGCTGGGCTCTGGCCGAAGTTGTAAAGTTCCACTAGCTGCCCGCTTCAGCCCTGCTGCGGCAAGTGGGGCAGACAGTCGAATCATGGGTTCAAAGTGCTATCATGTGACTCCGCGTCGAACTTAGTCGCGTCCTGTTGCCTCAACCGCATCCAAATCCCGATATCGCGATACCCCACGACCGAGTTGCTATTTGCTCTGCATCGCCGGCATCCCCACGGCCGCACGTAAGGCGGAGGTGGCGATAGCCTCGGAAGCATACGGCAGGGGTGGATCCACCGAACAGCGCGGTGCGACAACGACAATGGCCTCTCACATGGCGGCTGCGGCTCACGGTGGCGGTGGCTACAACAACCCGCCGCCGTCGACCCTCGCGGCCCAGCTCGTCGAGAACATTGCTGTATCGTCGGTGCATTCCTCACGCTCAGACGAGACCCAGGAGCTGCAGAAGTTCTTCACCGTGATCGAGCGATTCAAGAACGACCCGAACTTGCTCAAAACGACAGCCGAACGGGTCGAGCATAATCACATGCTCATATACGTTTACTGCCGCGTCGCGCTGGACGGCCTTAAGTGGGATGACCCGTTTGCGGACCGAGCGCGGCTCAAGGCCGAGGCTCTCAAGACCGCCAACTTCATCCGCGTTACAATCCGGGAGACCCCCGCCGTGCTCGCCTTCGTTCCGGACGAGGGCGCCTTCTTGTTCCGCCGCAGCGAGCCACTCTGGCTATGGGTACTGCCCAAGATTCTGAAATTGCTTGGAAGTGAACGATGCATCGAGATCTCGTCCGTCATCGAGTCCCTCTGCGAGTTTATCCTCGGCACGGTGAATCGGGCCGGGTCGCTGTGGGGCGAAACAAACCCAATGATTTGCTACTTTCAGACGAGCGTGAACTGTAAGTTTGTTCACGTCTACAGATTCACAGGGCGGGTGCTAGAATTCTGTAACGCCTCAGACTGACACGCTATCGACAGCTCTCCTCAGCTATCTTTCCACTCGCTCCCCTCACGTACACTCTGCTATCTCGCTCGAGTTACCTTCGAAGACCGCTCCTTCAGACACATACTCGGGAAATGGCCCTCCGCCATTCAGAGGATGCACATATCGAGTCACCAGTGTAAAGCACGCTGCCAGACATGCCTGTGGCCTTCTAAACTTGCTCAGCACGGCTGTTTCGTCCTCCAGGACCAGTCCGGCCCTGTCGGCAGCTCTACGACAAACTGTGCCGTGGTTGGTCGATTCGCTCCAAGAATTTCATGCTATCCAGGCCAAGTGGGGCCAGGAAGGGACCCTCGAGAGCGATACTACTTCTGCGGTTCATTGCCTTCTCAAGCTGGCCACACTGCATGAAAACGTCGATATCGTGCAGGCAGGTGTCCACCACAAGATTCTCAATGTACTGGTTTTAATCTGCGGCCGGTGCTTGGATTCGACGGCGGAGCTGCTACTGCCCGACGAAAATGGTGTTGCCATAAGAAAGACATTCTGTCTCGCCATGGTTCAGATAGCTCATTCGGTTATGAGGTATAAGCCGGTCAGCAGGCTGGCTGCCTCCCAGCTGCTCAACCCTCTCGGCAATTTAACTACACATCACGAGATCCTAGGTCCTGGCACCGACTTCTCGGTACGCTGCGGCTACCCGTCCCCTCCCTAATTGATGAACAAAATGAAAAAAAAGAAGCGCACCGAAGCTGACTGATTGAGCAAGCGTTGTATGGAGCTGCTCACGAGCGCCCTGTCATGTACGGGTGTCGACAGCTTCCGCCCCGATATCACACTAGAGCAGTTCGTCGACACAGATCTCCGACAAACTGTCAGCCGGCTGAAGCTTCACTCACCAGCCCCGCTTGCTTCCCAGCCCGTGACCAAGCGGAGGAAACTCTCCTCCGAGCCGGCCATGCTGCGTTCTATCATTGCTCTCATCTGCAAGATCTTCCAAGCTGATGCCCTGGAGGATTACGAACACATACAGAACCTTGTCGTGTGAGTCTCCCCTCTCGGGAGGTCAAATATGTGATCCCTCTTCACTGACCTACCGCGTACTAGTCTCGGTTACTCTGCCCTCGAAGGAAACGACGCCTGCCGTGTGCTCGACATGATCGCTCATGTCGCGTGTGCGGCCGACAACACTCTGGCATTGGTCAGCGAGCCAATGTCCGAGTCGAATGGCCTTAGATGTTCCTTTTGCTCAGACCCAGGAAGACCTCAACGGACTCCGCAGCCTCTTGACAGGGCTGCAAAGCTGATGGCCGTGACTACTTTCACTCGCATACTTAAGCTGCCCGCCTTCCACAACTCACGCAAGCCTCGGGTTGTTGCCATGATGGCAATGAGAAGGCTAGTGGCTCATTTTCAAGAACCAGACCTTCTGGACCTCGAGAAGTCCGCTCCTGGACACTGGTGTCTCCAGTCGCTGAACAGCTCCATACGAGAGCTGCGGATTGCTGCCGGGTAAGCTATATCTCGGATAGGGATGTTTGAGGCTGCAAGCATGCTAACATGTTGTAGGAGGACACTGGCCGCCTTTTTGAGAAATCGAGAGTTGGCCACGCCTCGAATATGGGATGTCGTCAATGGCAACAAGTCAATTGCTCTGGGTGTTCTCAAAACCCTCTCAGACAAGGACGTCGCGCATCTGAACGAAACATGCATCATGGCATGGGGCCAGATGGGAATGTGAGCTAAAACACAAGCCTGTAGCCGTTTGGTCGTACGAACCATTACAACTAACAGATATGAGCAGAGTCGTCTCTGATAAGGAGCTGAATCTGGTTATTGTGCAGCTCCTAGACTTCCTAGGCCACCGCAACACCATCGTATCGGCTTTCGCCTTCAACGAGGTATGAGGAAAGGAGGATCTTTACTTGAAGCCTCAAGAAAAGTACTGACGTGGCGCGTAGGTCCTGAATCTCGCAAGTGCCCGAAACACGACTCCGCGACGGCTTTTCGAGCCGTTCTGGAAGAGTATCGCGTTCACCACGGTGAAAGACATGATCGCCAGACCACAGACCACCAGACTTACTGCAGAGATACTGCAGCTTAGCGTGGCTGAGCACTTGTTGCTTGTCCAGCAGTCCGCTCTTCCCTGGCTGGTCCTGACTAGAAAGAAGGAAGTGATACAGAAGATTGCAGAGGCGCGCGGAGAGACGGAGGTTTGGAAGCCTTGCCTGGATAATGCCAACCTGAGCTATATCCTCGCTTTGTTGCTGGTCCAGGAAGCGCCGAACATCCAGGAATTCGTTCTGTCGACGCTCCGGCACATCTCGTCCCATTTCAACAACATCACCTTCCAGGCCCTGATCGGCTCAGAAACAGTCCTCACTGTGCTGGAATTGCTCAGGGACGCTGGAGAAGCCAGCGAAGAGCGGAGGGAGCGGGTATGTCATTTCGTGTCTTTCTCTTGACTGCTAAGGCCTGCTAGTTCGTAGTGGCCATACTGACGAGAGCGTCGACAGATCCGGCTTGCGTTGCACGCCATGGCCTCTATCCTGATTGACGGCAAGCAGATGAAGGTCAAAAAGAAGACGCTTGTCGCGCGGTTTCTCCAAGCACATGCCCTCGGACTCACATCTAACCTGGCCGGGGTTATCAACGACGGGTCCTCGCGGCATTACCCTGTCCACGAGCAAAAGAGATCGATCCGAGCGATGGAGGAGATGATCAAGATGTGCACATCCCTCATCAGGATTGCTCGGCCCCAGGTAAGGAAAATCCGGCATACCATAACGAAGCGCTGTTGAGACGGAAGCTAACGTTTGTCAAGATCTCTGCCTTTTTGCTCTCTGCCCTTTGCTACAACAAGCTCAGAGCCAGTGCCTTTTCTTGCTGGGCCGCCCTTCTCATGAATGTCGACGACGAAGACGTTCATATCTTGATTGGAATGACATTCTTCATCATCGGCAACTACTGGGACACGCTTGACGATCCGACAAAGGACGTGTGCAAGAGCATGCTCGATCGACTGCTCACCAAGAAACACGGCCTACTAGAGGCCAAAATCAACGAGCTTCCGTCCTTCAGCCACCTGCCTGGTCTCGCCGATGCCGAGAGTCGCCTCAATGAGCTGAGGAAACCACTGGAAAGCCGGACGTCTTTTATGATATTCTCGAAACGGCTGGGCAACGAAATTCCTGGTGTTGTACTACAGGCGCTGACAGAGCTATCGGCATACCTGCGCAAACACCAAGCGTTCCTTCAGACCTCAGCCATTGGCGAGCAGCCGGATATGGCTGCGACGACGCTTCTGCGGGCTTTGCTGGACTGTGCGTCCAAGTACAACGGGGTCCAGCCCGAGATCGGCGGCCTTTGCGTCCAGTGCCTGGGAAGCATTGGTTGTCTCGACTCCAATAGACTTGAAGTTGTACGCGAACAACGTGAGTTTGTGATACTGCAAAATTTTGAAATGGCTAGCGAGACGGCAGACTTTGTCCTCTTCATCTTGGAGGAGGTTCTGGTCAAGGCGTTCCTTTCGACGACCGACACCGGCTTCCAGGGCTACCTGTCCTATGCTATGCAAGAGCTCCTCGACAAGACAAACTTCAAGGCTGCATGGGCAGAAAACGGAGCTGAGAGGAGCCATGAACTCGAGAAATACTTGAAACTCCCCGAGCACGTCAGGGAGGTGTTGGCGCCTTTCATGACCTCGAGATACCGCGTCAAGCCTATCGCGCAGCAGACCATCGAGTACCCCATCTTCCGCCCGAGCAAGCCGTATGCAAACTGGCTGCGATCCATCGTCACCGATCTGCTGCACAAGGGCCAGAATCCGTTCGCGGGGATCCTCTTCGAGCCTCTGCGCCGGCTCATCAGGGTCAAGGAGCTCACAGTTGCCGAGTTTCTGCTGCCCTACCTGGTTATCCACATCGTCGTGAGCGATGATAATGTCAAGGCTGACCGAGAGCGCGTGCTCAATGAGCTGCGGGACATACTTTTGCTAGAGCTCCCGGAGAATGCGTCTTACGCGGAGAGGGAAAACATGAGGCTCTATTGCGAGGTGAGCACTTATCTTCTGTCCTTTTTATCCCCTGCTGTTCGACGGCTGATAATCCCTGCCAGGCCGTCTTCCGCGTGCTTGACTACTCGACGAGGTGGCTGCAGATGCGAAAGGTTCAGATTACCAGTCAACGAGATGCACGACAACGGGAGCCGCCGGCGCCCAGCCCAGAGATCAAACGTGTGGAGCAGTTGATCAAGGCGATCCCGGCGGACTTGATTGCGCGTCGAGCCATGGACTGCGGGCAATACGCAAGGGCTCTCTTCAACTTGGAGCCGCACGCGACTAAGATGCGCAACAATCCCGAAGCGGACAAGGAGGAGACAAACCGGCTACTCTCGGAACTGCAGTATATATACACGCAGATTGACGAGCCGGACGGCCTCGAAGGCATCTCGGCCAGGCTGGGTGTCGTCGATCTCAACCAGCAAATCCTTAGCCATAGGAAGGCCGGGAGATGGTCGCAGGCACAAGCCTGGTATGAGCTCCGACTAGCGGAGGAGCCAAACAACGTCGAGGTCCAGCTTGATCTCCTGACTTGCCTCAAAGAGTCGGGCCAGTACGACGTCCTACTAAACTATGTCGAGGGTATTATCAAGACCCCGGCGACCATCAACCGCATTGCACCGTTTGCGGTAGAGGCGTCCTGGGCGACGGGCAGATGGGATACAGTACAGAAGTACTTGAGTTCCTACGCAGGCGATGTCACTGAGGTCTTCAATCTTGGCATTGGACAAGCTTTGATGTGTCTTCGAGATGGCAGACAGGACCAGTTTGCCGAGTACGTCCACCTGCTCAGAGACAAGGTCAGCGCGTCCATGTCGCACTCGACCACCTCCTCGCTGCAGGCCTGCCACGATGCCATGCTCAAAGCCCACGTGCTCACCGACCTGGAGTTCATCGCCGAGCGGAGCGCGCAGCCAGCCGACCCAGCCCAGGGGCCCGACCATCAGGAGACTTCAACAACTCTAAGCCGCCGCCTTGAGGTGATTGGTGCATACGTAAACGACAAGCAGTATCTACTGGGAATCAGGAGGGCGGCGATGGAGCTGATGCGTCCGCAGTTCGGAGACAGGGACATCTCATCGCTTTGGCTGACCGGCGCCCGGCTGGCGAGAAAGGCTGGATCGATGCACCAGTCCTTCAACGCAGTTCTCCACGCGCACCGTCTGGGCGACGACTCGGCCACCATCGACAACGCTCGGCTCTTGTGGAAAGAGGGGAACCATCGGAAAGCCATACAGGTGCTGCAGAGCGCCATCTCCAGCAACAACTTCATCGGCCACAGCCTGGGAACTTTGGTGCCCACATCCAGCAAGAGCCAAGAGACCCAGAAGCAGCTCGTGACGGCACAGGCACATCTGCTCTTGGCCAAGTGGCAGGACTCTGCAGGTCAGACACACGCCAGCGCGCTGCGCCAGCAGTACCAACTTGCCGCCAAGACGCACCTCCACTGGGAGAAGGGTCATTACTACCTCGGCCGCCACTACAAAAAGGTGCTCGAATCCGAACAGGCACTAAAGCCCATGGACCAGAGTGATGAGTTTCTGAGCGGAGATACTGCGAGGCTCGTGATCGAAAACTACATCCGGTCTCTCAACTATGGAACCAAGTACCTATTCCAGACACTCCCACGCATTCTTACCCTGTGGCTCGAGCTCGGATCCCAAGTGGACAAGCCGACGTTGGAAGGGAAGATTTCGCCCTCAAAAGAGCTGCAGCAGCGGAGAAAGATGACGCTGGAGGCCTTGCACAAGTACTTGGAACGGCACATGCAGAAGATGCCCGCGTACATATTCTACACGGCGCTGCCGCAGATGGTGGCGCGCATCGCACACCCCAACGCCGGGGTCTTCCGGGTTCTGCATGCCATCATCGTCAAGGTGGTCGAAGCCCATCCGCGCCAGGCGCTCTGGTCGCTCTTCGGCATCATGACGACGAAGACGTCGTCGGACCGGAAGGAGCGGGGCTTGGAGATCATCCGGTCGCTGCAAAAGGCTAAAAAGGTGGACGGCACCGGCTACGACCTGCGGCAGCTGATCCGCTCTGGGGAGAAGCTTGCGAACCAGCTCCTTCTTGCCTGTCAGAACGGAGACTTTCAGAGCAACCGGACGACGATGGCCAGCCTCAAGAAAGACCTGAATTTCAACCCCAAGTGCACACCCTGCCCGCTAGTTGTACCCATCGAGACGTGCCTCACACCGACACTGCCAGCGTTGACGGACAACGTACGAAGGCACGCGGCGTTCAGCCAGGACCTCGTCTCGATACAAGGGTTCATGGATGAAGTGCTTGTGCTCAGCTCGCTGGCCAAGCCCCGGAAGCTTCTGGCACAGGGCTCCGACGGGCGGATATACGGGCTGATGGTGAAGCCCAAGGACGACCTGAGGACGGACCAGCGGCTGATGGAGTTCAACGGCATGATCAACCGGTCGCTGAAGCGGGACGCGGAGAGCAGCAGACGGCAGCTGTACATTCGGACGTACGCGGTGACGCCGCTCAACGAGGAGTGCGGCATCATCGAGTGGGTGGATGGGCTTAAGACGCTGCGCGACATTCTGCTGACCATCTACCGGGCAATGGGCATCACGCCAAACTACAACGTGCTCGGGCAGATGATGAAGGAT
Organism: Gaeumannomyces tritici R3-111a-1; assembly: GCF_000145635.1. Classification (NCBI taxonomy): domain Eukaryota; kingdom Fungi; phylum Ascomycota; class Sordariomycetes; order Magnaporthales; family Magnaporthaceae; genus Gaeumannomyces; species Gaeumannomyces tritici. Next base: position 387,514 of record NW_008804551.1, read on the forward strand.
GCGACGGCCATGGAAGGGCGCAACGTGCGCATCTTCAGCCAGGACATCCTGGGCATGTTCCCGGCGGTGCTGCCGCTGTGGTTCATGTCGCAGTTCCCGAACCCGTCGGCGTGGTTTGCGGCGCGGCTCAAGTACACGCGGTCCTGCGCCGTCATGTCCATGGTGGGCACGATCCTGGGGCTGGGCGACCGGCACGGCGAGAACGTGCTGCTGCAGCAGGGGGACGGCGGCGTGTTCCACGTGGACTTCAACTGCCTGTTCGACAAGGGCCTGACGTTCGCGACGCCGGAGCGGGTGCCGTTCCGGCTGACGCACAACATGCAGGCGGCCATGGGCATGTGCGGGCACGAGGGCGCGTTCCGCAAGTGCTCGGAGCTGACGCTAAGCATCCTGCGGCAGCAGGAGGAGACGCTCATGACGATCCTCGAGGCCTTTGTGCACGACCCGACGCTGGACCTGCAGAAGGAGAAGAAGAACCGGGCCAACATGGGCGGCGGCGGCGTGCGGCTGAACCCGCGGAGCGTGGTGGAGAGCATCCGGCGCAAGGTGAGGGGCCTGCTGCCAGAGGAGAGCATCCCGCTCGGGGTCGAGGGCCAGGTGGAGGAGCTGATCAAGCAGGCCATCGACCACAAGAACCTGACGGCCATGTACATTGGGTGGTGTCCGTTCCTTTGATGCGGTGTACGGAGGGTGTGTGTATTTTCTCCTCGTTCCAGTAGTGTGTTCAGAAGTAGCGCATAGTGTTCACCCCAATCAACATTCATGAATGCTGTACTCGATAGTGCTGGGGCATGTGAGGACCGAGATGATTCTTTTGAGTGCGTTAATGTACAGGCCGCCGGTCACTCGGTGTGTAGCTAATAAGAGCAGGAACAAGAACATGAACAAAAATAAGAATAAAAATAAGAGTAAGAACAGGAGACACAAAATAGTACTTTCCATGGCAACGAACAAAGCTGTCATCGTCCATGCGTCTGGCCCTTTTTCAACTATGTAGTCCATTTTATCTTTCAATTTTATTTCATTTCATATTGTCCCCCTGTTCCTTGGTGTATCAGCTCGCCGCCGGGAGGCGTCCTAGATCGTCTTGAGCCCACACCAGCACCTGCAGGGCCAGGCGGACAGCATGGAATGGGCGGTAGAAGTGTCAGTGCGGGGACAGGTCCATTCAGAAATAGGGATGAGCATAGGTAGGAAAAGCAACATTTTTGATACAATTCCCGATGGATAAGAAAAATCTACGGCAAAAACAGTTCTAATGTTTAAAACCTGTACAGGCCGGGGGCTTTTGCGAGGGCCAGATAGGGGAGAACAAGGATTGGGATAGCGAGCGGGGCGGTTGAGAGACAGAGCTCAGAGCTGGATTGCGCTGTCGGTTTCGCATCTGGGCGGGCTGGGCTGAGCTGGGGCACTGCGCTCCTACCTGACCAACAAACACACACCAAAAAAAAAAAGTGCGCGTGTTTGCGCGTCAGCTCCGCGTCTAGTCCTTGGCGCACCCAACCCTTCTTCAGCATCTTCACCCTATTTGATCTCGGTCGGCGCAAGAATATCGACGGTTTGATCATGTCGTCGTCGTATCGCATTGGTATGTTCTGCCTTCCATTCCCATCCGACTTCACATGCCGTCGCCTTCATGTTTCTATTCTTTTTTGTGCTGGCCGCCTCGACGCGTTTCAGACCGCCATCAAGACGTCGTTGATCGTGACTGACATATGCCGTGGGCTTTCTTCCAGAGCTCTCGCCCAACAACCGGGCGGGATGCCAGGATACTGTCTGCAAGAAGTCCGGGGACAAGATCAAAAAGGGCGAGCTCAGGTTTGGCACCTGGGTCACTGTTGCCAACACTGATCATGCCAGCTGGAAGTACAAGCATTGGTACGCAAACACATATGCACGCACATATGCTCATCCTCCTGCTACAATGAATAAGAAAAAGTATATCTAACATGGCCCCGTAACTTCAACTCGGCACTCGCACAGGGGCTGCGTCTCTGGCTATCAGATTGAGCACGTCCGGGAGTCGATTGATCAGGACGGATCGTATAACTGGGAGCTGATTGATGGCTACGACGAGCTGAAGTGAGCTTGCCTTCATTCCTTCGCCTTGAACGGGCTTGTGCTCACATTGCAACTGCGCAGTGATCACCCTGACATCCAAGCCAAGATCCGCCGCGTCGTCGAGCAGGGCCATATCGACCCTGAGGACTTCAATGGCGTAAGAGGGCAATCTCTTCACCTCAACGCCCCGGTATCAGAGTAAGATTGACTAATATTTGGCTATGACAGGATCCCGAGTTCAACGTGCTTGGATCTCGCGGCATCCGTGGCCGCAAGAAGGTTCAGAAGCTCAAGGAGGCCGTCGAGGACGAGGAGGCCGATGAGGACGAGGTATTTATAACTCCACCTTCCACTGGCCACCCCGTCTCGGTGATCAAACCGACTTGCTCACATCCTTGATGTTCCAAGGAGGCTGCCCCTGCGAAGAAAGCACCTGCCAAGCGGGGTCGCAAGAAGGCTGCGGTTGCTGTTGAGGACGACGAGGAGGAGTCCAAGCCGGCCAAGAAGCAGGCTCGTGGTTCTCGCAAGTCCAACGTCTCGGCTGCGGCCGAAGATGACGAAGAGGATGCCAAGCCAGCCAAAAAGAAGGCCACTGCCTCTCGCAAGTCTAACGCTTCGGCTGCTGCTGCTTCCACTGACGACGACGAGGTTGCCAAGCCTGTCAAGAAGCAGGCTCGCGGCCCTCGCAAGTCCAAAGCCTCGGCCGCTGCCAAGGACACGGACGAGGAGGAGGCCGCGCCCGCCGCTGAGGCCAAGACCTCGAAGAGGAAGCGAGGTGCTGCGGCCAAGAAGGAGCCCGAGAGTGAGGCTGAGCAGGAGGAGGAGGAGAAGCCGGCTCCGGCAGCCAAGCGCCCGCGTGGCCGACCCAAGAAGTCGGAGGCTGCTGCCAAACCGGCCGAGGTCGAGGCCGATGAGCCCGAGCCGGCCCCGAAGCGTGGCCGCAAGGCCAAAGCCACTGCCGTCGCTCCGGAGCCCAAGTCGGACGAGGCCGAGGAATCCGAGCCCAAGGTGGAAGCCCCCAAGCGCGGACGCAAGGCCAAGGCTGCTGCTGCCCCCGCCGCCGCCGCCCCCAAGCGTGCCGGCCGTCCCAGGAAGAGGTATGCCGCCCCTGCTGATTAGCCGTGGTGCCATGCACGATAATCAGATGATCTGACTCTGTCGAATTCTGTAGCACTTGAGTCCCGAGACCCTTGCCTGCCGCACTAGGCTCAGGATATCTGGACACTGCCTTCCTCCAAGGCCAGCCTCCAAGGCCAGCTTCCTAGATGACTCACATCCCGCTCAGGGAGGATGGGCTCATGCGGTCCGATACGGAAAGGATGCTGGTCAAGGAATCTGTCTCGTGCACTATTTTTTTTGTTCGCCTCGCTGTGTTATTGACTTGGACCAATTCGAGCATGTTCTGTTTGATTTTATTGCTTCTGAGACGATACGTGACTGTTGAGGCGTCTATAACCCGAAAGAATGATGGCTTTTTGTTGTTGTTTTCATGAGACTTGTCACGTATTTACATCAGTTTTGCCCGTTTCCCATGGCTGACAGTGGTATTTCGATGAGAGGTGGTGGCGGTCAGAAGGTACTGCTCTGTATCGGTGACAGCGAACAGCGGAAGGGTGACCTTCACCTGCTGTTCTAGTTCCATGCAATTGTTGACCATGCTCTCACGATTGTCCTTTTCGAGACACTCCTCGTTGCCTAGGTGCTTCCTCGGTGCTTTCTGGGCAGCAACCTTAGCCTCCTGAACTGAACACGATGGTCACGTGAAACCTCGAGCCCCTTTGCTAGCAGCATGCAACTCTCTTAAGCATATCCTCTCATGCAGGCCGATATCAAACCAGCCAGAGTTGTCAGACGGCCGCGCTGCATTGCACTGCACCCGGCCCAATTGTGGCGGGCCTGACTGGAACAGCACCGCGCTCGGGGCATGCATGTGCAGGGCGCGTGCTGCTGCACATAGCCCCCTGACCTTGGGAGCAGGCTCGGCATTGATACGGCCCTCGCTGGCTACTGACAGGCAAAGCACATGCCGCCGCCGGCAAAAAAAGAGAAAGAAAAAAAAGGCAGTCTTGGCCGGCCTCTCTGCCGCCCAGGCGGGACTACCATCATGTTTGTGGTTGGGGGGTTGTGGTCACTCTCGTTGGGACCCCAAAAGGCATCCATCCCAACTGGCTACCTTCCCCCTACCGCCGCCGGACGCCGTGGTATCAGACCGAGACTGACAACTCAGAGGCCGTCGCCCACGTAAACCAATGGATAATGCCCGCAGCAGCCTATGAGGGAAGGGAGAGAGGGTTCCTAGTGTGAAAAAAGAGCCGAGCCAACTGGAGCGGTGGTATCCACAGGGAGGTACCTCTTTTCTTTTTTTTTTTTTTCATTCCTTTCTCCCTCCTCTCAGTCGGGTGTTATAGGTCAATGGCCCTCTCCCCCTGTCCTTGCTCACCGCGTCGTTGCTCTCCCTATCCTAGCCCCAGGCCAGTCAGGCACATACGCCCGCCCCCCCTCTCCCTGAGCGGCGGCGGTGGTGCTGCCCAAGATCCTCCCATCTCCTCCCCTCCTTCTCCCCTCACCACAACCCACCGCCCTCCCTCTCGCGACCTTCCTCTGAGAGGGCGGTGCGGGGACGGAACTGACTGGTTGGCCCGGCTGACCGTCTACCCGCCAGTGGCGTAGAGGCCCGACGGTGTCATGGGGAGGAGTGAGTGAGTCCATCCACACGCCCCCGGGTATAGTTGGGCACGAGAGAGAGCCCGAGCGAAGCGACTCGCCATCATGCTGCTCGATGACGAAGCTGTCCTTATTATTTTGCGCTGTCTGCTGGTGCCCGGAGATCCCCTGCCGGAAACACGCCCGGGCAGTGACGACCTCTTTTGTTTTCGTCCAGTCCTTTTGCTTTTGCTGCTGCTGCTGCTGCTGCTAGGCATGTCTTACCTGCCGGCCCCGCATATGTCGGCACCATCATCGCCCATGCGGGCCTAGAGAATTGCATGTTGCTGCTGCTGCTGCTGCTGCTGCTGCTGCGCATGCATGACCTGTGCCCGCGGCGGCTGTCTGGGAAGAGCTTTGTAACGTAGCGCAGCAGCAGCAGATGCCACCGAAAATGCCGCAGTGTTCGTTTCGTGGGGCTTCCTAGAGGTGGAGGAGCGAGGCGCGCGAGGATAGAATGGGAGGGGGTGATCCCTGATTTCGAGGCTGCAGAACCGACATCACGAAATGGGGGAAGAGATATGTGGCCTTGCATGTCGCCACCCAGGCCAGGGCATCATGGACGGGGCGCCATGAGTATCCATGATATCCCTCCTTTGTTTGTTTTCATCATCCTCCCTTCCCACCCCGAGCGAGCCAGTCGGCGTTGATGCTGGTGTGGGGGATGGACAGCAGACCACTGGGCACCAGCATGACCCAGGAGAGGGCGAGGGGGGGCGAAAGGAAGAGAAAAACAAAACAAAGCAGAAAAAGAGGACAGATGGCAGCGGCAGAGAGACAGATAGAAGCCCAATGCGGAGCCCACGCGCCTCGGCTCCCCAAGAGGCAGGTCGGCCTGGGGTCATCTAACCTAGTCCTATAGCAAAGCAAGCTGGCAGCGCAGTGACTCACGGACGACGGATGGGCGCCCGTCACCCACGAGGTAAAGAAACAAATAAAATAAAAACAAATAAAAACACACAGGGCCGTGCACTCCTGCGGCTGCTCGGACTCTGTCGCCGGATAAGGGTTGACGATGACGGTGCGGGTTGCAAAGCGAGGCCAACTGGCGCGGCTTGATGATCGACGGACAAGGCTTTCGTGAGACGGCGAGAAGATGGACGATCGTCGCCCGCCAGGCTGTCGACCCGCTGTTTTTTGTTTTTGTTTTTTTGTCTCTGATCCCGGGTGTTTTACCAGCCAGTCATCTATCAACCCATCCAGACGGGCATGGAGGATCTGTGAGGCCTTCGTTTGGGGTGGCTGTCGTGCCTCTGCCCTGTGCTTCCTCCAACTTTGGCGCTAGCACAGGGCTCAAGCAAAAAAAACGGCCGTGTATCCTGGGCGCAATTGCCTGCCCGATCTAGTTTTATCAGCCTAGCTACTCGCCATTTCAATCGTGTGTTTATTTTCTTCCTGATAACGCAACGTATTCAGGGAATGAAGTAATTGCTGGGTATCCATAGTCTCGACAAAACCAACCTCTTGGCCTAGAAATGGCCATCGTGGCCTCGGCATTTGACCCAGAACTGGGCTCAGCTATTAGACCAAGCCTCAGGGGCTGCCAGGTCGTCAGGTATCAACGACAAGACACATATTTAGCCGACAGCGGGGTAGTGAGAGAGTAATAAAAAAAAACAGGACGCGGGTCGACGGCCAAAGCCTGTGGCTATATTTGAAGCAGGACGTGTTTGCTATAGGGCTAACGGATGCGAGGTTGGCAGAGAAGCCGAAAGAAGGAATCGCCTCACTGGAAATGCTTGCCTCAATCCTCGCCCGCTCGGCAGAGTTGGTAATTAGTATACTAAATACTAAGGATTTGTTAGCGAAAGCAATTGTGCTTTACGATAAAAACTGCAATAATTAAGCTTCCAATCCATGAAATTCTACCAAATTTGCAAATTAAAAACTTCAGATTTTCCCGCGTATAACGTATAATTTTTAATTTTTATACATTAAATACTTAAATTATAATTAAATGTGCAAATTTGTTCGTCCTTAATATACTAAAATACTATTAGTATTAGTATCAACACGATACTAAACGTGAATATCTTTTACATAAATTATATAGAAATACAACAAATATATCGGTATAAACCTTAAATTTTCGCGCATTTAATGATGCTGTTTTTGTAAAAATAGTTAAATTCTGTAAAATGATATAAGCTGGAAAAGGCATACTAATCGCATACTAAATACTAAACTAATCGTACTAATTACCAACTCTGCTACTCGGTGTGGCCGGATCCGCCCGCCTGCCGCGCCCGCAGAATGTGGACGGGCAATGTAACCGCTCCTGACTCGAGAAGAGGCCGGAGTCCAAGCTGGGCCCTTCCCACCTTGGCTTTTTCCCACCTTGTCTTTTCCCACCTTGGCCTGGTCCTGTCGTTGACGGATGGTTGGGCAGCTGGGAAGAAAGAAGGCGGCGGTTGCCACACGGCTGCTGCTTGAACGAGAGAGGATCGACATTTCGTAAATTTGGCTCTCTTCTCGCACCCAAATCCTGTCCGGGGCTGACCATCCGAGTGGGGGGAGGCAAAGGCGATACGGCTCGGCCTCTGCGTTGCCTCGTTTTCGGGACACATTTTCCCTGTTTGTAGACGGGAAGGGTTACATAGTCCTTCCGCCCGGAAATGGGTTCCCTCAGGGCAAGAACAGAAAGGAACGGGCGTCGATGGAAGAAAAGCGATCGACATGGATGGCCTGGGAAAGCATCGGTTGGGCATCAAGAGGAGGCGCCGAGGGCGACATGACGGATCGATCATGGATATGGATCAATCAATCACGGATTGATTAAATTGCCCGCTGGTAGCCGTTCAGGCCGAGCCCATGTGCCTATGCACCCACCTCACAGCCAGCCTGGGCGGGAGCGCGGACGGCTCGAGCCTTGCGGGGAGAGTCTTTCAATCACAGTCACCCAGGCGGGAGGCGAAGCATCAATGCTTACTGCGCTGCACTGCGCTGCACTCCAATGCTGTCATGCCACCAACTGTCAAGCCTGGTGGCTTTTCTGCCACACTAACCCCAGCCATGGGTGCCCCCGGCAGACATCCAACCCAGCAGGCAAACCCAGCAGGCAACCGGTCGGTACCCAATTGCGGAGAATCGGCTGGGGATTCCGCAGCAGCGACCGACGGCAGGAACGCAAAGAGAAAGAAGAAGAAGAATGTCGCACAGGGAACGGACAAACCGAACCTGCCCTTGTCTTTCGGCCCAATGCTTTCCCAGACGGATCCTCAATCGAACCAAGACCGTGGGCCAGCGGCTAGTCGACCACTCAATCGCCCAGTCGTCCGTGGAATATTCTCGTCGCGTGCCCAGCTCCTCGGCCACTGCCTTTACAGAATTACTAGTCGAGGCACACAGCCGGCTTTTTTTGGGGACCCTTTCACCCTTTCTAGGGTCTGTCTGGTCTTTCAGGGTCTCGACGTGGTTCGTGTGGGAGAAGAAAAAAGGGCTCGGGCAGTTCGATTGGGCAGCCAACCACTGGCCAACGTCATCAAGACGGAATGCCGCCCAGCCCAGGAACAGACAGGGAAGCCACGATCCAGGCTCGCTCCATGCTCGCAGACCCCGCAGTCAGGAGAGACATGAGGTCCATGTCAAGGTCCATGAACGGCGGGTCCATGTTTTCAAGCTCGGGGTTGATGCCAAACAAATAAAGAGGTATTTTTACTCTGCTATTGTCCATGCAGAGCCTCAAACAGCAGCACTCGTCTCCCACCCAGGTACACCACTGTACATGACAGTAGTAATCGCCCTCAGGCATCTTGAGAAAATCCAGCGATGCAACAAGGACCCGCCACCGTTTACCGTGTAGCACCTGTCCTACCCTGACGACGACGGCACGGACACCAGTTCTGTTCCTCGCAGCGTCTGGGCCTCGTCGCGTTTTGCCTGCAAGGAACTGCAGGGAGCATCCCTCCCACCAACAGGTACTGTCCCTCTGTACCTATCTTTGCATTATTTGCTCCCTTTTTTTCATCTTTTTTATCTGCATCTCGTCCGCCGTCAATCTGCATGCTCTCTCTCCCCCCCTCTCTCTCTGCGCTTGGCCCGCCCATTAAATCCGTCGTCTTGGCTTAGGTTCCCGCTCCGCAGGCTGACTGACTGACGTTCCGGGTGACGGCAGGGCTTGGATTTGCCCCGGCTGCCTGCATTTAATGGCCGCTGTCCTACCTCGCACAGAATAATCCCATCGTGTCTGGGTGCTTTGCTTACCCCTCCCCGTTCCGGCCACTCCTGCCAACCAAGACTGCCCGACGAGGCACGCAAAAGCAACAACCAGCAGACGCCAAGCCGAACCATTCTGCCCAACCCAACGCCTGCAGCAGGAGCGCGACTACTGCCTAGGCCAATACCTAAAGCAACAAGCCATCCTCGAGCCACCGCACCAGCCCCGGCTGTGATCAAGGACGGTGGGCCGCATGCAGCTGCTGACGGGTCCAGGGGCTCCCAGAGGTGTACCGCTCTAGCCCCCGTGTCCATGTCGGTCGGTTAGCGTACTTGGTAAAGGTGCCAGAGACCAAAAAAAGGACCAGGCCAAAAAAAAAAAAGTGCCAGAAACAACACACAGACCATCGCTTCTGCGCATCACGCAAGGCTCGGCCGCCCAACAGAAGGAACCCCGCCCGCCCCTCGTTCAATCCCACGCTCTGACTGCGTGCCGGCACAGGTGAGAATTTATCCCTTGTAAACCGCCTGTCCCCCCCCTTGCTGTTTTGTTTCGTTTCTTTCCTTTCCTTTTTTTCTTTTATTTTTTTCCCCCCTCGCTACAACGTCGCCTCCTAACCCACCTTGCAGTTTCCCCTTTCTTCCAGTGCAGATCCCCTCCCTTGCGGCATCTTGCAGCAGGGAGATTGGTCGACAACCATACCAGCCGTCCTCAGCAGCGCCCTCACTGTATCCGTCGTCATGGCGGAACGCTACAGATACGGCGTGCCACGGCCACGCTCGCCGCCTGCGTACAACCCCGCCCGAGCGACTGCAGAGAGTTTCACCTCGCTTTACCCCAGCGACCTGCCTCCCGTCGCCGCGCCGCCTTTTTACGACATGAACCTGATGATCCCCCGCGGCCAGGCCGCCGACTACCGTGCCCAGCCTTCACCTCACGCGACCACCCACACAACCTACGCCGTCGTCTCCAACGATCCCCAGCCGACGAGGCCTTCTGCCTCCACCCTCAGGGCCCCCAGCACCGGTCGTCACCGCCGCTCCGCAACCATCGACTCGCACCAGCCCCCAATCATCGTCACCACCATGCCTTCGTCCGGCCGCCCTGCCGCCCCTGGCTCGCACTCGTCATACGGCTCCAACATGTCGTCTAATATCTCTGGCGCCCGCACCGCCAGCCCCACCCGAGACACCTTCCGCGCCGGCGACAGCTACCGCGCCAGCGACGACGGTGCCTACTACGCCCAACCCGCTTCCTCGATACGCCAGCGCAGCCGCCAGCGCCACTCGTACGGCGGCCAGCAGGGGCTGCAGCCTTTCAGCGCCGCCCTGGACAACGAAGAGTACAAGCGTCTCCGCGACAGACATGCGGGCGAGGAGCGCTACGGAACCCCCTCGCGCCAGGACTCGCTTCGCAGGCGCCCATTGTCTGTCTACGCCAACATGCCAGCCAACGGCGGCGGCGCCCCCATTGACTACGAGGGCACCGACGTCGAGTACACGAACCCGAGCGATCTAGTCAAGTACGACCTCGAGCACTCGCGGCCCCTGCACCGCCGTCGCGAGAGCATGGATCGTTATCAGCGTCCCACCGTCAGCGTCGCAGCCGACATTGGCGCCCCGCGCGGCCGCGGTCCACCCCCGACCACCTGGGGTCTGGACAAGCTGAACCAGGGCATCACCGCCGGCGTCTACGACCAGCCTCCAGTCCGTATGCCTGCGCCCCATGCTATCGACACTACTCTTGCCATCCGCCAGGGCGGCCTCCTCGAGCCTCCAGACAGTCCCGCGAAGCGAATCAGGGGCACCTCGCGCACCCGACCCGTCTCGCTGTACCAGGAGAGAGATGCGAGCAGAGACCGCGCTCGCGATGACTATTACCGGAGCCAGAAAGAGGAGCTTATCCAGAAGGAGCTCAAGGACCGGGAGCGTGAAGTCGATATGAGTGCCCAGCGCGGCAGCTTCGCTCCCGCGGTTGAGGGTAAACCTGCCGAGCCTGCTCGCCGCGAGCCTGATCGCCGTGAGCCCGACCGCCGCGAGCCTGATCGGGATCGTGACCGAGATCGAGACCGGGACAGGGAGCGGGAGCGAGAGCGGGATCGCGAGCGTGAGAGGGATCGCGAGCGTGAGCGGGAGCGTGAGCGTGAGCGTGAGCCGCACGACGATCACCGACGGGAACGCCGAGAGCGCCGCAAGGAGTACCACGAGACTGACCGCAAGTGGACCTCGGACGAGGACGTCGGCCGAGTCATCGCCCGGGAGGAGACTCGCCGTCCCGAACCCGAGGCCGCCAAGCCGCGGCGCGAGAGCCCACGGGGAGATTCACAGGCACAGGCGCCATCTGCGCACGTGCCACGCAAGGAGTCGCCTGATGCTGTTGCCAAGATCACAAAGGAGAAGAAGAGCGAGGCCCCAGAGGACGCCGAACGCGAGCCACGGCGTGTTCGCGACAAGGTGGCCGCCGGCCTGAGCCTTGCGGCTGGCGCCATCGGCCTGGGTTCCGCCATGAAGGACAAGGACGAGAAGGCTGAGAGGTCGAACAAAGTCGACAAGGCGGAACGGCCTGAGAAGTCTGAAAAGGATGACCGCGAGTCTCCCAGGCGGCGCATCGATGAGCCCACCAAGAAGCGCGAGGCATCGCGCGAGAGGTTGCCCGTCAAAGACATGAGTGACAAACAAGCCTATGTCCAGGATGAGTGGGAGATTATCGACCCTCCCTCGGACAACAGCAGGAAACCGAGCCCCGAATCAGAAACCAGACGGGAGATGCGTGGGCGTGATCGGCGCGATGTCGAAGATAGGCAGCACGGCGGCGACCTGACAGATCGCGGTGTGATTGTTGAGAAGCCCGCCGAAGCCCGCGCTGCGCCCGCCGAGGCTCGCCCTGTGGAGCGGCAGACCGACAGGCACGCCGGCACGGCGGAACCCACGGAGAAGGACAGGCCGCCGCTCACACAGGGCTCGCCGTCGGACGACAGCAAGCCTGTTGTGCGCCGATTCCGCCGACCGCGGGACTCTGGGTCTGGGTCGTTCAGGCCATCGGATCCAGCCGACCTGGAGGCCGTCAAGGCTCAGCTTGCGGCCAGAGAGGCCAGTAACAGGGGCGGTGAAGCACCAAGGCCTACCGTCAGGGAGCCATCCGTCGAGCGTCGGCGGGCAACTCCGCCTCAAGCCGTCGATGCTTCTGCTTCCCGCCGTGGCGACGGCTCGTCCCCTTCGCGCAGATCTGGCAGCTTGGAGGACGGCCGCCGGGGCCGCGAGCTGGTTCCTCCCGCCCATGACGACAAGCAAGTCCGGGTCGTGTCCCCACCGCGCGACAAGGACGAGAAGAGGCCGCTCAAAAGCATTCTCAAGCCAAGCTCCAAGTTCCCAGAGCCCAACGACTTTGTGCGAGAAGGCGTGGCACCGCACAAAGACGACAAGACCAAGAAGGACGTCCCGCCTGGTGCTCGCTGGACCAAGATCAACCGCAAGCTCGTCAACCCAGAGGCCCTTACCATTGGTAAAGAGCGCTTCGAGGTCCGAGACGACTTTGTCATTGTCCTCCGTGTGCTCAGCCGCGAGGAGATCCAGGCGTACACGACCGCCACTGCCCAGCTGCGAGGTATGCTCACCCAGTCCATAACCATTCGTAAAGCTTTCTCACAAAGAAACACATGGCTAATATTGATATCGGCGTTTAGAAATGAGACGGAAAGAGTACGAGAAGTCACGTGATAGGGATGATGAAGGCCGTGACCGCGATCGGGACAGAGATCGGGACCGTGACCGGGACCGGCCCTCGACCCGGGATGATGACAAGAAGAAGCACCGGTCCCGGAAAGATAAGGACGACGATGACGACCGCGATGCTGACCGCAGCACGCGGGACGGCGGGGATCGGCCCCGAACACGGGATCGGCCCCAGACCCGGGACCGTGAGCGGGATCGAGACCGGGACCGCGACGACGATCGGGAGCGTGATCGAGATCGGGATCGACGAGACCGGGACCGGGACCGAGAAAAGGGCAAGGATAAAGATCGAGAGCGGGAGCGAGAGCGAGATCGGGATGATGACAGGTACAGGTCCAAGGACGACCGTGACCATCACCACCACCGATCCCGCGACGACACGGCCTAAGCGTGCTTGGGGTCGGGATACATACGTTTTTATCTTTTTTCTTCTTTCCAAGGTTGCCCATCTGGCTCCCTTGCATATCTCGCTCATGACGCTGACGACCATTTCATGACATTTCCAATGTTTGACGACGACCATGTAACAGGCGTCTTATTTGAGGAGTCGAAAAGCGGCAAGGGGAGCCCGTTTTGGATATCCTTTAGTGGCTTTATATACCGTCGAGAAAGCTTTGCGACTGTTCTTCTTTTTAAGACAGATGTTTTAACCTTTATGCCTTTTTTCCCCAGAAAAACTTGATCGTCGAACCCTGCATGCGAATGCTAGCCGCCTAACCCAGTGCCTTGGGTGACCCTTGGTTAGTTAGGCACACGCCAGTGGCGGCGGGTCGTCCCGGCGGTTATTAGACAGGAGCCGTGATCAACGGTTTCAAGCAACAACGTTGAAAGTCGCCCCCCGGAGGAACGTGGGCTCGCACGTGTCACCCAACCCATGTGACTTTGTCCAAGGGCCGGCTCCCTGTCCGGGCAGGACAGGCAAGACACCTGCTCCGAGATTCGACATGGCATCCTACGCAAAACATTGCTGCCCAGCTCGATCTTTTTTTTTATTTATTTTATTTTTTCTCGCCTCGTCCTTTCTTTCCGCTTGCTTTTGGCTTTTATGTCCCACTCCCCGTCCTGCGCCGCCGCCACCGCCGCCGCCGCCGCACCATGTCCGAATGTCTGAATGTCCGACGAGGTTCAGGAGGGTGTGGGAGGGGGGGGGATCTGAGTCGGCGTTAGAAGAAGAGAGAAGAGGGAAGTGCGCTTAAATGAGTTGGGATGGTGGGTGGCGGTATGTACACACAACACAATTCCCGCGGCCTCTCTAGCCAACGAAAGAAACATCAGATTTGTCCCGCGAGGTGGGACGTGCGTGACATCAAATATGAAAAAAAAAAAAAAAATGAAAAAAAAAAAAAAGATGCGGCCGAGGGAGCCTAGACGAGAACGACGGGGGCGTGACGGCTGAGCCCAAACTCGGGCGTATTGGAAAGTATGGACAGTGCGGCTGACAATCTGCACTCGTGCTGTTTTTTGTTCTTCTAGCTTCGCTCTCAAGATTCTTGCCCTTTTAGGCCTGTTTGTCGGTTACTCCTTCTGCTCCCTGCTGAAGCATCACTTGGTAGAAAGAGTCAGCCACTGTCAAGCCCCCTCACCCATCGTCGAGGAGCCCCCGGCAATAGTCATCCATCGGGTTAGGCCGTCGCGAGCCCCTCCCTCCCCCGTAGCCTCAGGACAATTCTAGGCCCTCCCCATTCCCTTCCCTCGGGCTGAGCTCCTTCTTTGTCGGGGCAAAACGGGCCCAAAACAGAGAGGAGAAAAAGAAAAGAAAATGCCCCGTGGTTCTAGGAAATAGTGTGTGTGTGTGTGTGTGTGTGTGTGTGTGTGGTGGGTGGGTGGGT
>NW_008804551.1:402937-462627 GCF_000145635.1 Gaeumannomyces tritici R3-111a-1
CCGAAACCAAGAGAGGAGAAAGAAAGAAAATAGCCCGTCGGTTCGTAGGAATAAGTGTGTGTGTGTGTGTGTGTGTGTGTGTGTGTGTGGGTGGGTGGGTGGGTGAGAAGGCCAGGTTCTCCTCACAGGTTGGCCCCGAGCTTATTCTAGGAGGTGGTGGGGGCGTGTATAAACAAGGTTCCTCCTTCCATGTCCCCAATGTCCTCCATGTCCGCCAGAGCAAACCAGCTTTTGCTAAATACAAAGCGAATGAACCACCCCTTCCACCTCATCGTCCTGGATGCTGCCGGCGGGCTTTCCCTCGGGGGCATGTCCGGGGTGGCGCCCCCCCGCTGATAGGGGGTGCCTGGCCTGTCTACATACCTTGTTGTCACCCAGCGGCAGAGAGCCACTATCACCCACGGGTACCCCGGACACACCCCCACTTCACCCCTCCCGGAGGACATTGGAGGGAGGGCGCTCGAGACTGTGAAAAGAAAACTCTACATGGGCGTGTGAGTGTGCACGACCACGCCAAAAAAAAAAACATCCCAGCTCTCGGGAGGGGGAACGCGTGGCCCTGAGCAGCCAATGTGCAGCCGTCCGCTGGCCTTGTACATGTGGGACAAGACGAATGACCCAAGATGCCGATGATGGGAGCATATACGGAGTCGTGTTGAGCGCGAGAGGGATTCACATGGCAACTATCACATCATAGACTGCAGGTATGTACCACCGAAGAATGGTTGTACGTATTTGAGAGAGTTATCTTGGGGAAAAGGGAAAGGATGCCCATGAGTGCCGCGAACGGAAATGCACCGACAGGTACATAGGTTATCCAAATCCCTTGAGGTGTGCCAAAAAAAGAGGCGCGCATCGCAGGGCGGCACCCGGCGCCACGGCCACCTCTCCGCAAGCACCGGGAGAGCCCTGCAGGAGAAGATGGCGAGTGCGTCGGGGTTCGTGAGAGGGGGATGGATGTATGCATCCTTGCAAGCCCTCGGCGTGATATATGCTCGGTGAGGAACTGCAACCATCTAGAAAGAGGAGACAACAAGAGTTAAAGGAGACAGGAAAGAGAAGATGAGAATGAGAAAGGAAAGAAGACTCCAAAACCAGAGAAAACGTGTCAAGTCTATCTGCCATTCCTGCCATTTGCCAAAGGCCACCACCAATCCATCATTGCCAACCAAACCACAGGACCGACCAACCAACCAACCAACCCAAGCACCACAAAGGTCTAAAGGCCAACAGAAGATGGCAAGAGAAGGACAAGAAAGGGTCGAGAAAAAATGAAATTGTAGGGCAAGTGAGGTCGGAAAAAAGTAAAAGGAAGCCAAAACGAACAAAAAAAAAGCACAAGGAAAAGCGCCCCGTGAACAACCAACCCACACACAAACCGATCATGTTTTTATATCCCCCCCTTTTCACACATTTAGATGACTTTTTTTCCCTTCATGCCTTGCCCAACCCTACCAAACGTCGTGGGGATATCAAAGCGTAGAGGAAGGAGAGGCATACACAGGACGTCGAGAAAGGAAGGGGAAATTTGAAAAGAGGAAGGAAAGCAAACAAAGTAAGGAGATCCGTGCAAACACCAGGACAACATGGAACATAAAAGAGAGAATGAGGAGAAGAAAAAAGCGCTGCCAACCCACAAATGATTGATGCGAGCAAAGGAGGGACAAGGCGCAGAAAACATGGGACACCGACATGACACCACACATATGGCTCTGGAAAAGCACACAAGATGCGAAACCGCTCAGCTCGGACAAGATGCTGACAAGGAGAGGATGTGGGAGAAGAGAGAGGGCTAGAGAAGGAGTGAGTCCCGGGGCCAGAGTAGATGGCTCGAGGTATGTGTACACGTCCAGGTGAGCCGGACATAATGTCGCAGAGGAGACGCGGAAGGAAGAGGCCAACCCGAGCTCAGGACGACTCGGTATCGTCCTTCTTCTCGCTGCGGCGCATCCTCTCGTTCCACTTGCGCTTGCCCACGCGAGTCTCGAAGTGCGGGCTGACCGTCTTGACGTCCTGCATGAGCGACTCGATGGCGGTACGGGTCTTATTGCGGTAGCAGTCGACTGGAGGGATGGGGCCAAAAGCAATGTGTGTCAGCAACGAACCCAGAGTCGGCTCCGAACAGGACAGGATAAAGAGAGAAACACGGCAACTTACGGGCACGCTGGAGGAAGATGGTCCGGCCGGCAAAGACGCGGCTCTGCAGCCACGCCATGCGGAAGCCGAGGTCGTTGAGGCGCACCTCCTTGCCGCGAAAGACGCGGCGCATCCTCGGGATGGCCACCTCGCCCTCGGTGCCGTCCGACATGGGTACCTTGACCATGGACCGGCCGCGGGCCCCCGACGAGGCGCCCCTCGACGCCCGCCGGCCCTCGGTGTCGGTGGTGCCGTCGTCGTCGGCCGCAGCACCATCATCGGCGCCGCCCAGGTCGTCGACGAAGAACTTGGAGCCCGTCGGGCTCGGCGGCGGGCTCTGCATCTCGCGCGGGAAGTAGGAGCGAGGGTAGACGGAGCTGTTCTTGCGAAAGCTGTCGGGTATCTCGCGCGTGTCGACGCCGTCGAGCGTCACGCGCACCCGCAGCCGCGACTGCCGGTCGCTGTCCTCGACCAGGATGAACTTGCGCTTCTTGGCCTCGGGGATGTCCGGGAACAGGTCCTCGGGCTCGTCGTCGGCCCGGCTGTGGCGGCGGGCCGCGGCGACGGCGCTGCTGCTACCGCCGCCGCCGCCGCCGCCGTGGTGGAGGGTGTCGTGGATGGACGGTATCGACGACGACCCGGACGGCGCGTTGCCCGAGTAGCCCCCGTAGCCACTGAAGGTCTGGCTATGGCGGACGTCGTCCTGCGACCCCGCCTGGGTGGGGGCCTGGTGGTGGTGGTGGTGATGTTGGTCATCCGAAAAGGAGTCTCCATCGCCTAGAAACAAGGGGGTGTTAGCCGAAGGGTGCCAACCGTGGCTTGGCAGGGTGTGTGGAGCACAGTTGTATACAAGAGGGGGCATGTCAAGGGCGATGAAGTGACAGAAAACGGATACAAAAGCCACGGGTGCGCGTGCGAGCAAACTGAACAACAAAACTTGCGATACAGAGGAGCAGGCCGGGTCTGAAACAGCAGTGCCTATTTTTTCTCCCTTTCTTTTTCTCGGCCGGTGCGTGTGTATGATAAGGTAGTAAGGTATGCAAGACAATTTTGGATGTGAGTGAGGCAGCGTCTGCGGCAGAACGAGAGGGCTTGGTGGCAGAACAGGCCGGCGGGCATGCAAACTAGATGCGATGCAGAAGCCAAGCTCTCTCATACCAAGAGGCCAAATCGACAACGCGCACCAAAACAACAGAGCCCATAGACATGGCCGAGGACTAGATGGTGTGTAATGTACAATGCGTCTCACGTCACCCCCGACACTATATCTGCCGGTGACCTTCCGAGACGTGTTGGCTTTTGGGTGGCTGCGAGCGCTATTTTAACGACAAAGGAACGGGCTGCGCAGGTGTCTTCCGACGTCCGTATAAAACAAGTGGAGAGAAAGAAAAAAAACAAGACCCAGATGTGAGGAAGAAGGCACACTTTGAGAAACCCAAAAACAAAACCTGAAAAACGTCAAAACACAGGGAGAGAAAAAAGAATGAGACATGAGGATAAAAAAGAAAGAAAAGAGGATGAGAACTCGCAGCACAGGTATAGTGGTATAAATGTTGCGCGAAGGGAGTATCGTCTCAAGAAGCAATGAAGGAAAAGAAAAAGCCAACGAAATGTTATTTCAATCACATCTGGTGAAACATACCGACTTCTTCTCCGCTCCCCTGACCACTTCCGTCGGCGTGGGCGTGGTGGTGGTGTTGCATCTGGCCCATGCTGTTCATGCCGGGCTTGCCCATGCCAGCACCACCGGGGCCCATGGAGCCTGGAGCAGCCGACATCCCTGGCGGTCCGCCGGGGCCGGCGGGCATGTGGCCACCAGCGGGCTGCGGGTTCATCTTGGACCGGTTCGTCATCTTAGCCATACGCCGCACGCGCCGGCTCCGTAGCCTGGGGTCCTGGTTGCTGTTGCGCCAGCTGTCCACCGCCCTTTGGATCAGACCCCGCTTGCCTCGCAGAGGCGGGTTCAGCTCTGCCAGCGCCCAGCCCACTGTGTTGCACTCCGTCTCATACTGCAGCCTGTTGCCCCTGTACTGGTCCTTGGACACGCATGCCCTGGGGTACACGCAGTTGTCCGTCTTGAACTCGGGGGACAGCTCCTCGGTGTTTACCGACTCGACATCGCACCTGATGGTGTACTCCATCTTGACGCGGTCACGTGAGTACTCGAACGCAATCCATTGAACACCGTTCTGGTCTTGTCGCACAACCAAGGGAGTAGTAGCCGGGATGGGGCCAGGAGCCGCGTTGGGGTTAACCGCCGATGCGCCGCTTCCAACGCCCTGCGCGTTCTGCATGGGCGCACCATTCTGGGCGCTCTGCTGCTGGCCCATAGGTGACTGCTGCTGGCCCATTGGCGGTTGCTGCTGCATTGACGGTTGAGACATGGGCGACGGCTGGCCTGGGCGCTGTAGTTGGGGCGGCATGCTGTGGGCCTCGATTTTGGGATGCCTCGGGCTACCAGTCATGCCCTGTTGAGCGTGTTGTGTGGCGTGGCCATGTTGGCTCATCTGGTGCTGTGCGGCATTGTTGTGCGACATCATCATGCTCGGTTGCGAGGTCATGTTCTGGTGCGACTGCTGTGGGTGCTGGCCGTATGGCGAGGCTTGCGCCTGCGTGGGCATCGGCGGGTACTGCGCCTGCTGGCCATAGTACATGGACTGCTGGTGAAGCTGGGATGTCGGTTGTGCGTACATGCTCCGCTGCTGATCGTGGCCGGAAGGTGATGCGACAGAGGCTGGCGAGTTGGACTGTGGCGTATGGTAGGACATAGGCGGGTATGGAGGTCGAGGCATCGCGGCGGCCATCATTTCCGAGGTGTCTGTGACGGGGCGGGGCGAAAACAATACGCGTCAACTCCAAAGTACGGTACAGGCAGGTGTGTTGTGTGCGCGTGTGTTGTGTGCGCGTGTGACGTGCGTCGAACCAAGTCCCCTGTGTAACTGTATTCAGCCGGGAGGGAGGAGCGTCGACTCACCTGCGGATGTATATCCGCTAGTTGCACCGGGCGTGCTGTACGGGCTCTGCTGTGTGTAATAGGGTATGTCCTGGGCGTGCTGAGCGCCACTCGTCTGGGTCGGTTGCTGCGTATGTTGATGCTGGTACGAGTAGGGTGACGAGTGTTGCTGCTGCTGGGGAGGAGCGTGGGGATGATGCTGCTGCACAATGCTCGAGGGTCGAGGATGTGGCTGTATATGTGAAGGTGCTTGACCTTGCTGCTGCGGGTTGTGGGGATGATGCTGCATGGAAACGGCCATTAGTCCCTCACGAAGCTAAGCTGATTTGTGGTAACCACAGAATACGTGGTCATGGACAGACACACTTGGGGTATTTTATTTTCTTTCTTTGGGCAAAGTGTTGATTGGCAGGGGTGGCCTGCCGCCAGCGACCAGGGTAGCTGGCTGGGCGGGCTAGACCTCGGGAGGAAGGACGGGGATGGGGGTGAGCAAGAGTGTGTCGTGTGTGTGCGCACTCGCGCGTGTGGTGGGTGGTGGCCCCAGTGACTTGACGAGCACGCGTACTACAGCGGCCGGAAGCCTCCCACCTCCCAAGAAAATAAAACGGGGAAGCCTGTGTCGGGGGGCCGGTCCAGAACCGAATCCCTCGTCGCCACCAACAAGAACAGGGGGGCCCGTTCAGGAATCTGGAGAAGACCCCAGGGAGATCCTCCAGTTGCAGGGAAAATATTCGTACCGTTGGAACTGGCCGGCTCTTCCTTCACTGAATGCTGAGCTAAGACCACGCGGCTGTCAAAAAGGACGCGACGGGAGAGACTTGAGCAAAAGGAACAGGGCGCGACGCGAAGGTTTGTGCAAGATCCCGGAACGAATAGATGGACAGGTTGGATGGAGCAAGGACGCAACGCAGGGGATGGGCACGGTTAAAAGGCGTCCCCGGGAAGATACTGATTCGCAGGGTGCAAAGAAGATGGGAAGGCCGGAAGACGACCAGGGGGGTCAAAGTACCCGTGTAGCATATATGTGGGGATTCAATGACAGCGCGGTGATGGGGTTGGTAATGCGAGGGTGTGGTCGCGGGCAATAGGGGTAATAATATTGGGGCAGGTCTGATATAGCTCGATGGTGTGTGATGAAAAAAGAATTACAGAAAAGTAAATTCTTCTGTTCTTCTCATACCCTGGGGGTCCTAGCCCTGTCGTCCGCTGCTTGCCTGGAGGCGGCCTGTCTGGCACTTGGGACCATTGCTCCGTACGGCTACCGCATGTACCAGAGGGGCGGCCCCCCTCGAGACGTGTGGAGCGAATCAAGGATGGACCAAGGCATGGGCAGGACTCGTGGGCAAGGGGCGAGGCAGCCTGGCTTCCTATTGGCAGCCACTGGCCGTGTGCCCGAGTCGAGAAGCCACGGCCAATCACCACCATGGCCCACTTGGGAGGCAAGGGGGTGGGCAGGGGGCACAGGGGCGTGCGTGGGCGTGTGAGTGGGAGTTGTGTGGTCTGAGGTGGGTGTGGGGCGCATTGGGTGCATGCATGGGAGGCGGTGTGTGCGAGGCCCCCCGGCCACCCTCCAACGGGTGCAGGCTTGCGCCAGGGTGGCTGGCAGTCCTTGCCTCCGCAGGCCAAAGTCCCTGGTACCTCGCTCGGCTGCCTGTTGGACGTGCCGGACGCGTGCTGTAGCCGCTAAGCCCAACGGCTAATGAGAGGAACGGCTCTGTAGAGCGCTATCTCGCAGCGCAGCGAGGTCATTTGCTCCGTTGACGCCGGTGGAGGAGTTGGAGGAGCCGTTCCTTCTCTTTGCCCGCGCTCCTCGCCGCCCATCAAGACGAGACTGACCTGCGGCCAATCCATCTGAATCGCCGTGCTGTACCATCTGCCGCTAGGCTTGGCATGGGCCTCCTTGCTCGCAAGTGTTGCCTTTGAAAGCTGACTTGGGCTTGGTAGACCTTTCCAGACAGTATGCGAAAACTGCCAGAGCCACCAAGTCCAGGCCAGTAGATGCCGCTTTAGGCCCCAAATGGGCATGGTAGGCTTGTTGTCATATGACAGTGGGCGTTGTGCAATATGGATGCGCGAGCGTGACACTGAGGCTGCGTAGGGACTGAGGAGAATGAGGGGCTTGACAACAAAGCTGCGTCGGATCGCCGCTGCTGGTAGTGCTGTTGTTGGTGGCGGGCTCGAAAGAGGCGCCAGGGGCGTTTCCCAGCCCCGCCGCCGTTGCAAGCCCAGGGGTTCGTTGTCGACAACGTGCTTTTTTAGCCCAGGGCATCCGGGCCGGGCTGGCTTGGACAACCCCGACAGTTTCGCACTTGCGTGGTGGCTACTCAGTCACCGTCCGCGCCGACTCGAACCACTTCAGTAGCCTAGGCACCAGGAACGGCGGCTTGCAGCCGTGGATGCGGCAGCCCCCTCGTCCTGAGCTTTAACCAGCCACAGGAGACTAGACCAGGCTGTTGACTTGCGGGGGGAACACAAGTGCTTGGGTGGGTGTGAATGCGCACAATCGGATGCGCGTGCGCGGCCTCGTTGTGGTTCGGTGCTGGGCGGTACGGGGTGGTGCAGAGCGTGGTGAGGGTGATGCTTGTACACAGTACCAGGCGGGTCATGGGTTTGCCGTCGCAGGGACGGTGACTGATCCGTAAAATGGCCTTGCACCCAGATTTGGGACAGACTTGGTGCAGCCGTCCACAGTGCTGTGTCGCAGCGGGCGCAGACTAGCACTTTGTGAAACGGGACCCCCCCTGCAATCCCCACATGGCCCCTAGGCCCATCCCGGCCAAGCTTGCGACAGGCTTGCAAATATTCTGGAAACGATGGAAGCAACAAAAATAACGAAAGCCCCCAACAGCCGCGCTCACCGACCAAAATACCGTGACGTGAGCCTAGCTCTCACTTGAAAGGCGGCGAGAGCCACGCTCAGGAATCTCTGGTCGGCGCTTGTCATGGCGGATACCCCGGGATTTGCGGAACAGCGCCACACAGCGATTCACAGCTTGTTCCGCGCGACTTCCTGCCGTTGGGCCCGCACTTGACAGCCCACAACCGGCCGAGGCCGCCTCGGGACTACCGGGACATGGCAGAGGGTATAGTATATGGGCAATAAAGGCGGGATGACGATGTGATGGCCTCGACGACGAGTAGGGTAGAACGCGGACGAGACAGCGTGTATGTAGCTGGGAGGACAGATGGAGAAACATCATGGCAAGACACTTACCGAGTCGTTAGGCTCTTCTTTGAACTGGCCCGGGGCCTGGCGATGAGGAGCCATTGCCAATCCCATAGAGGCTGTTGTAGAGCGGTGATTCGGGCTGTCGGCGAAATGCATCGTCAGTGACTTGTTCGAGTCGTCAGCCGCGACGGTTGCATGCATGTATGACGGTGATGGTTTGTGTCTCCCAACCCATGGGTCCGGTCGGTTACTCTTGAGGGTTGCTCATGTACTCGGCGGTGGTGACCTCGTCCAGGTTGGTGTACTGATGTGATGGAAGTCGTGGTGTGGTGCCCCGTCCCATGGGGAGAAAAGTCGCCGGCATGGGTTGTACCGGCGCAACCCGAGCACCTGGGGGTGTGGGAGGGGAAAGCAGGGGCCGTACCATGACATTGGTCAACGGCAAGATGGACTCACGGTAGAAATGGTGTCGCTAAGTTTTGCGTCTTGTCGTAGCTCCCCTGCAAGTCAATGCTGGCGAGTCGTTCAACGGTATCGACTTGGACTGCCAGAGTTCGGCGAGACTGCGTGACGCTGCTTATCACGAGGTGGGTGGTGGCCGTCTTGCGAGTCTTTCTTGTCGTGTCCAAAAGCAAGCTTCCCGGGTTGAAACCAAGATGGTGGCGCGCGCTGATTTCTTAAAGCAAAAACAAAACCGTCAACACGTCTGCACCTCTTGATCCCTGGTGTCGATTCTGTCGCGTAGCCGTTTCCGCCTCTGATGTCGGCGACTTGGTGCAAAACGGAGCTAGCACCGCCCCTGGAAGAGGCAAAAAGGGAGGGAAAATATGTGATCTGCTGCCAGGATCAAAATAGAACGTGTGGTGTGCGGGAACCATAGAGGCGTCGACGGTGAAATAGGAGGAAAGAGGCTAGAAATTTGAGCAAATTCATGCGATACCTCAAGTGGAACTAGGGTGGAACGTTGCCGAGATTGAAACAGGATCGCTTGGACACCTGCAACACCCATGCTTGGAAAAGTCCCGAACGGGTGGCGCATCAGGACAGCACACCCCTGAAACGTAATTTCAGGCCGCAAGCGAACGAACGCGTACTGCGCACCGCGTTGCCCGCCGCGGCCGCCGAGCAGAGACCGACCAGCAGGAGGTATTGGGAAGGCTGACGAAGGGAAGAGAAACGAGAAAAAGAAAATAAAAGAAAATGTGAGGGGTGGAAAACTAAAGGGAACATGCACATACCGGCTTTGCGATAGGGTTGTGATGGACAGCGAGCGCACATACGAAAATATCGGTGGCACAGTAGCGCAGCTGGCTGTGGCACTGGCGGGACCAGGTATCTCTCTGCCACCCGGTCAGTTGGGTTCCTGTTGCCATGTCTCGGGCATGGCTCCCACGGACTGGGAGACGGGGCGTGGGGTGAGGTCTTACTTACAAGCAAGCCACCAGGCTTCAACGTCAGTGCTGGGGGGTTGATGCTCTATGGTGCGTGGTCTGGAGTTCTAGAGTTCTCGGAGCAAGAAACGGAGCAAGTCGTCTGTCAAAAACAAAACAAAAGGAAAGGAATATATTAGCCCATGTGCCGACCCTAGGCTGTCAAAACAAGTCCAGGCTTTGATGCCTAAGGTTGAATGTTGCGCTTGACATGGATCGAGGCCGGGGTGTGGGAGGGATGCATACGCTTGTGCACCTCTGATGCAGGGCGTCGAAGGGAAGAGGGGCCACCCCGAGGCAAGGGTAGATGCGGCGGCACCGACAGGTTTATGACGCAATGCTGAAGACGGAAGCGCGTCCGTTCTCAACTGTGAGCCTGGTTTAGACGCGCTCTTGAGTGAATGTTGGGACTGTCAGGGGATTATGGAATGGCCCCTGACAGACGGGGCCTGTGCTCGCGTGCGCGGGAAGGATGCTCTTGCGCCCGTTCTTCAACGACGGCAGGGGAGCGCGGGAGAGCAGGCAACCTAGACCTTGCCACCCAACAACATGACGGGGAGTATCCTCGTGCTATGTGGGATGGCTGCGGCCTGGGCTTTCTGGGGACGGGAGGGAATAAATAGCGGCTAAATACGCCGGTATCGACGTGGGCTCAGAGTGTGGCAGATTGGTAACGCGCAAGTGCGGCCGGCTGGCGAGGACAATTTCCATTACACAGAAAAGCGCCACCCGAGGACAACAGTGGGACGAGACCCTGGCCTTTGGACACACGAGAGGGGAGACAGAACGAAAGCTGCATGTGCTCACCTGAACAGACACTAGCAAAGCGCGAGAAATGATTGGGAAGAATCCGCATCCGCACAGGGCGATGGAGCCTCCGCACGAGGCGAAGAATATGGAGCACGAAATGTGCAAAGACGGGACAAGACAATGTGAGAAGGGTATCTGCTCCCAGTCCCGCCAGTAAACGAACGTCAGCAACCACAGAGCCATTGATAATCTCCTGCTTCGTGCGAGGCACACATGAGGCGCAGCGCCGTGCTGCACTGCGCTAATTGCCCTTTTGGGTGGGAATGTCGCCGCGTTGCTTACCGAGACGGGTGGCGAGTGCCTGTAGCTCAAATCCCGTCACAGGCGACAGATGATGTCCGAGCTCTGTGCTATCGCCTGGCGGACCTACTGTCAAGAGGCCGGTCGATCCAGCGTCGTGCTTTCTCGTCAGAAGGAGACCCGAGGCCGTGCGCGCGTGCCGCAGCTTTCTTTGGTGGTGGCACCGAACCCCCTCGTGGCTGAAAGATTATACGATCGGGAGCGAGAGCAGCCGCGATCCGGGAGAGACGCTCTCAGGACCTCGTGGGTGAGACCGACAACACACCACAGGCCTGCGGTGGTGGTGACTGGACGGGTGTCGGGTCCAGGGCAGCAACTGATTGGACCTGTCCCGGGCTGTGCGATCCGATTCCTCCTCAGATATAGTACGGGACCGGTGTGGCGAGCCCAGAGATCGAGGGACGGCAAAGAAGCAGTGTGGGCTGTCGGGCTGCTGGCGTCTGGCGTCTGGCGTGCGCACTCTCTTTTGTCGTCGTGACCCTCCTCGGCGTCGTTGGGCTTTTGTTGACGTTACTCTCGATGCCTTTCGCGATCACCACGGAGCAAATCCAAGATGGCACTGTTGGAATCACAGAATGGCTCGTGCCCAAAATGCTGCTGGACAGGGATTATCGTGGTCGCAGCCGTTGCAAGCCAAAAGCAAGTGACACAGGTATCAGAACGAATTCCAGTGCTGGGCGCCAGGGCTGTGCTAAGCAAATGGTTGAGAAGGCTCTGCCGGAGACGTAGCCAGGTTTTCCCTCTATTTTTGTTGTCGTCTTTGTACTTTCGTGAGAGGTAGTGGTGGTTGCCTTTTTTTTTCCTATTCTTTTTCATTACGTGCTTTTTTTTTCCTGCAGCTAAATTTCTTCCCAAAGAAGCTATCCGGCGGAAG
Organism: Gaeumannomyces tritici R3-111a-1; assembly: GCF_000145635.1. Classification (NCBI taxonomy): domain Eukaryota; kingdom Fungi; phylum Ascomycota; class Sordariomycetes; order Magnaporthales; family Magnaporthaceae; genus Gaeumannomyces; species Gaeumannomyces tritici. The sequence continues at coordinate 414,610 of NW_008804551.1, forward strand.
GAGCGGACGACCGCCGATCATAAGGGCCGTGCACGCAGCCGTTGCCCGAGTCATGGATGTGAACCGTGCCAAATTCTCCCTAGCCCAAAGCCCAGTCTACCGATTGCACAAGCCTCTTGGTTATGGGGAAACGCAGGCTGTCTACGCATGTAAACTTCAGTTGAAAAGAAGAGATTGGTACCTGACCTGTCTTCTGACGGTAGGGAGACGAGCGGGCAAAGTGTGCACGAGGGATGGAGCTGATAGATCCCGAAATTGCGCACGCCTCACCCAGGACATTGCCTTGATGAAGGGATGGCTTTGTCATTGATGTGTGATGAAAGCCGGAGCACGTGAAGTGCTTCGTCTGTGTCGATCAACGGTCGTAAGGCGCCCGTTCGTTTTCGAGAACGAAATAACATACAGGTATACATAAATAGAACTTTGTTGTGGCCTACTCTGGTATTATATCGGCTCGTGACCTCGGCGATGGCCGCGGCTAGTCTATCCAGAAGCTATCTAGGGACCCATCAAGCAATTGAGACCAAGCCACTCTAGGCAAGGGGATGGGGGTGTATAGAACCGCCTTTGTCCACGGCTGCCTGCTGTCGTTCGCCTCTTGGGCCGCGTCCGTGAAAAGATACATCTCGATGTCACAAGAACCAACAGTCTCGACGAGCGGGGAGTAGTGAACCGACATGGGCCACAAATTCAAACCCGTGCAGGGGTAGCGGGAAGATGGGATAGGGTTGATCCAGAGCAAAAAAAAAACCCCTTGTATAGGAAAGTAGGATATTGAACGTTGCGACCCGTAAATTCTTCCTAACTAGGCCACATCCTAGCTACATTTTCCCCCATAGAAAAGCCCGCCAAATCGATGTATCGCTACCCTGCTAGCCAGACCCACAGCGTAACGTTTAATATTCTACTTTCCCTGTACTTTGCATCCCCGTTGGGGTTGGCTGGCCTGCAGGGCGAGGATGGAATGTTTTGGGCCGGACCCACGGGCAGGAAACACTCAGGGGGCCAAAAGCGCAGGGTGCAGGAAGTTGGGCGCAGGACCAGAGGTGACGGACAGGGATAGGGCAGGGAGTCAATCCTGGTGGCCCGGGATGCTGGGCCCAGGCTTGCAGTGTGGGATTCTAGCGGGGCGGGTGGATTCTTGGGCCAAAATTAACAAACAGAAAAGGGAATGGACGATGCTTGGGGTGTGGGCTGCAGAGTAACCCTCATGTTTCTCTTGGCCATCAATTGGCCAGGGTAAATGTGGCCTCCAAGGCAGACTGGAATATGCTGGGCATTGCTATTGGGGGCACGGTGCTCCTTCGATATGAACAGGGCTCAGCCCCAGTGACGTTCTCCATACAGCAAGGCCAACGGAAACGGTCTCAAATCTACATTTGCATGATATGTGCCTCTAGCTCCATGTATGTGGATGGGTGATGGGAATATGACAGGAAGCGTGGCGTCGAGGGGTAGAGATGGAGGAGGGAGAGCAGACAGCCGTTGGCACAGCCTCGGACGAGAGCTGCAAGGCCGATGTGACAGCTGCGGTTGGTGCATTTTTTCCCAGTCTAGGTCCGCCGCTGATCATCCTGCAAATGTGCACGAACCATGGAATACGCGCCGGCGGCGCCTTGATGGAAACGGCTCGCCCACTTTCGGTTGAAGGAATGCGACACGACCAGCCGGAAGAATAACATTGATATTGGGTGGACACGGCTGGGAGAGCGAGCGGCGGGGAAGAAAAAAAAACACTCATCTAGTGGTGTGGGTGGTCTGAGCTGTGATGTGTGGGAGACAAAATAATCGCGCATGTTGACGCAAGCAACTTTGGGAGAGAGAGAGTATCTGTGTCGTGTTGACGTAGGTTTCTCCTCTCGTGCCCCTGAGGTCGGCATACCTCACTCCATCTTGCCTGATCCTTCAAAAAAAACTTCAAAAAAAAAATCAAGCGAAAGCACCTGCGGCTGTAAATGTGCATCATCTACGCACAGTGTCTCAATCTCGTTTGCTTCTACTCTTTTCTCCTCTCTCTCCTCCGTCTCGGCTGCCGCTTGGTGGGAATTAGGGGGGCCGGCACCATCAATTTTGATGTCAGCCCGCGTTAAACAGGTGTCGGGTTCCGTTTCGCAACTGCCAAATGGCTTCTCCTGGAACTACTGGCCGTTATGGCATGCCGGTACGAGCACGGATTGGAAACGCCACTGAGAAGCATGAACCTGCGTGGCAATGCTATTTTGGGCGGCGGTGTTCTTGCTTATTTTTCTTCTTGGCCGGTTGTTTGTCGCCATCAGTCCAGAACCACTGGACTGGCCTTGATACATCCGGTTCGTTCATTCGTGCTATAAATGTCCGCCTAGTTAAATGGCAGCTGCCAAAGCAGCCCACGGCAAACCATTTAGTCGCTTCGTGGATGTGCATTACCCCATGCGTTTGCATCGGGCGCGGCTGCACCAATCCTTGAGCCGGCAACTCGAGAGTCCGTCTGACTGGGAGCGATTCTCCCAGGCGTGGCCTGCGCCCACCCATCCGTTCGCGCGCATCGTGAGGACCCATGATGACCACAGGGCCCTGCAGCCCATTCACCGTCCCGCAGATAATGGACGGGGGATGACCAGGCCCGGCGGGCTAGAGCGCGGAGAGGGACGAGGATGCTGCACAACGGTCGTCGACGGGCGGGCACGAATGTCTAGGGGGTGTGAGGGGCGCAAAAGGCTGGGTTGACCAGGGCTGCTGCATTATTATGCAGGCCCTCCCGCTCTGCTGGAACGGGCTGGGGACTGGGAGGGAGAGGCCTTGCTGGCAGTCCCTGTCGCTCCAAAGCCATCCCGCCCTCCTGGTCGCGGTGTGGTGGGTTGTCCCACTCCGTGAACCTTGCTCCTGAGTCTCTTCCCTTGTCTGGTTTCTGCCCGCAGATTTGCCCGCCTGGCAGGCCTTCTCCGAGCACCTGGAGTGTGGCAAGGTACGGCGGGCGGGGAGGTCAAGAGGCCCTTGATCCCGAACCTCCACATCCCGTTCAGGGGATAATTGATGGCCAACGCACGCTTTTTGTCGGATGGTCTTTTTCGTGAGTTCGATGGGATCAATTGATTGGTGGGGCCGCGACAAGCGTATCAACCGCAGGCGCTGCCACGAACGGTAAGTAGAAGCGACAGCTCGGCGCTGGCGTCAGTTCCTCTGGGTGGTGCATCCCACTGGTGCGCGTCCCAATCTCCCCGAGACCAACGGCACACGCCAGATTGAACGTCACATTTGGCTCATCTTGTCAGGCAGTTGGTCCAAGCGCGGTTGAAGAAATACCCAGGACAGGTATTCACCAAAGTTCCGCGACAAGGAGAGGGCAAAGCCAAAAAGGAAATCCGCACAGTTACGAATCAAACAATACTTCCTGTAACACTAGACAGAAAGCAATTGCGCTGCCCAATTGTGTCGTCGGTCGCATCCATCTGACTTTTACGAGCGTTCGGGTGGGTACTTGACTTTTCTTTTCCCCAATCTGCAATGTGGGTCCCCTGCCAATCGGCCAAAAATTGGCAAGGGAATTACACAAAAGGGGGCCTGCGCCGGTAGCATCCCCGATTGCAGCGTCAAGGTCACCGGTACCTTCCCATGACGGTGGCTTCCCCTCCTCATTGCCGCTGCAGATTGGAAGGAGGGGCGTGCAAGATTAGGGGGGACCCTCGCTTATTGCCTAACCATCAATCCACCCACCTGCACGGCGGGGCGGGCGATTCTGCGCTAGTGGCGGATGGAGCTGGAAGCCCGCTAGTGAGATTGCCGCCACGCCCTGGCGCGGGGGTGCGTCTAAATAACGTGACCGTTCGATTTCGCCGGCTGGCCCACCTCCAGACCGAATCAGACCAGCCCGCAAGACTCTGTGGTGGCCTCCTGAGACCAGAAGTCGAAGCCGAAGCCATGGCCAGGTGGGGATGTCTTGTCAAACAAAGTTTCCACACCGTTGGAGCCTGATGCGACGGTACCAGTTGCAGCGCGCAGAGAAAAGGAGCTCGGCTGGTTCCATCCCGGACGCCGCAAACAACAGTCCAACCCCAGCTTGGCCTGGGTGATCGGGCTCTGGATGCAAAAAGACCGACCGAGCCAGAAATAGAAGAAACAAAACAAACGCCAACAAAAAAAAAAAAAAAAAAAGAAAAAGAGAGAGGAGGGGTGGTAATGTGCCCGTCCGAGTGGGGGGAAGAATGGAATGGGTCGAGTACGAGGCGCCGGAAAGGAGAGAGACGCCGAGTGTGAGAGAAGGCAAACAACCAACGCCGCCGATCCGACAGAGCACGATGCGATGACAGACTGACTCGGCCATCTGTCGCCTCGGCAAACACAGCAGGAAGCCGGTCGTCTGGGCTTTCAATATTACGGCAGCCGGAGTGTCCGTAGGTGTGTGTGCATGTATGTTGCTGCACGGCACAGGCAGGTTGAGCTCATCACGAATGGATCTCATCTCGCTCTTCTCCGCAAAGCTGGTGCAAGCCTCTGTGGCCATCTGGCCATCAATCTCCAATTATGCATATACCTCTATCCACAACGGTGAGGGAATACGGACGGCTCGCGGGAGACACTTACCCGGCCCTGACTGATCGATCGGACTCGGGGTGGAACTGTGGCATTCTGCCCGCCGGCTGGGTGCCTGGGATTGAGGCCAGGAGCTGCACGTTCCCCCACATGGCAATGAAGCTCGCTTGAATTGTCGGATTTGGGCTTGGTAGCCGCCCATCTCTAGAGATGTCAATCTCGCTGGTCGTGCCTGCTTGTTGCTTGCTCGCTCCTTTCCTCCCTGTTCTGCCACTCCCACCTCTGCGCCTGCCTCCAGGGCAGATTGACGCTATGCCAAATCCAAGAGGGCGATCCATTGACTCAAGACCAGTCTGATCAAGGCGCCCATTTGCCCGCTTTTGGCAGCCTGCTCCGCGCCTCTGCGTTGGAGAGCTTGGACCCCTTTCTTTTCTCACACGCTCTCCCTCCTCTTCTCTATCTGCTTTACCCTCGTATTATCTTTCTGTGCTTGCAATGTTTTGCTCTAAAACGGAAACCCGGCGGCTTGACCTCCTCCGCTCGCCTTGGCTTCTCGGGTCTTTCTGTCTCACCCCGCTCCTCGAAACCCTCACCGATACTCTGGTGACTGGCTGTTTCAATCCGGCCGGCCACCGCACCGGCTTCGTTCCGTACACCCGGTACCCCGTCTTCTCCTGTTCCTCTTTGCTTTTTTGGGCGTTGCGCTTTTCATGCGCTGGCTTCATAAGGGCGTGAATACGGTAACGGTCGGTGTGACGTGTGTCTGCCTGCCTGCCTGCCTGCCGGAGCCTAGGTAGCCTCGCGAATCCATCGCCTCGGTGCTACGGCAGTCCAGCCCCAGTCTGCCGCCGATAGGTCTTGGTTTTATGACATGGAATCCTTCGAGAGATCGCAGACCCTTCCCAGAGGCCAATGGTCGCAGAGCAGGACATGGGTGGCGGCCGCGAGATCTGGCCGGCCCCCCCTTCACGGCCTCCCCCCTGTTTCAACCCGCTCCAACAGAAAGCTCAGAGACCCATCGCCTCATGCAAGCATGACCTTGGAGCGAGCCGCGCTTTCCAGGGGAAGCCGCCTCACCTACGAACCGGGGAACGTCCGTCTTGTCGTTCTGCTGACTGTCACCAGCCTTTTGGTGCTGCTGCGCTGAACCTGCCCGCCTCTCTGACTCCATTCCCTCCGCCTTTGCCCTCACCCTTGCCCTCACCCTTGCCCTGTCCAGCACAGGATGTGTTGCCAGCCCTTCCTGGCCAGCGGCTGCCCGCTGCCCGCTGTCCGTCCAGTCCCCTGTCCGCCCGTCCCCCAGAAACGGTTGTGCTCATTCTCAGCCCTATAGCTTTTTGCATGCCCTCCATGTCCCTGCACAAACTCCTTGATCGCAGACGAACTTGCCGTACCCAAGTTCAGATGGCACGCAATCATCACGCTCCGTGAACTCCCAAGAGGGGCTGGGCCCTCTCTTGCTCTTGAAAGCTCATGACGATATCAGATCTGTTTTCGTTGCACGTTCGCCTTACAGCTCGCACATCTGATGGTGCCACGCAATCTTCACAAACGCCCCAAACTCAAATTGGGGGGATGTCGGGATTTCTCATGCAGCCAAGGGCGTACTCGAGAGGCACCCAAATGCAAAGGCGCATCCCCAATTGCCAATCACTGTCGAATTGGACCCTCCTTCACGGTCTGCAGGAAGGGGAAAAAAGCAGGGATTTGAGCTGGCTGATGGGGAAAGCCTCCCGGTGTTGGAGAAGCAGGAGACCACTTGCTGTTGCAGGCATGACCGGATGCTGCAACCCCCACGACTCTTGGGTGGCGGGCGAGAGAAGGGTGTGTGGAATTCAGACGCCGATCCGTTTCGACTTTGCACAGTAAACCGGCCGTGAGGGCATCCATCCCGAAAAGAAATGATCATGATTTTTCCGCCCAAGGGGCAAGAAACAAAGGGAGGAAAGAGAGAAAGACCGCAGCCACGCCATACGCATGTGATACCACGTCGTATGGGTTCCTCAAAGGTCCGAGATTGACGCTGGTTGTCAGACGTAATGATTTCGAGCATGGTATGGAAGTGGCGGAAGTAGCTTGCCTGTCTCCCCGTTCGTTCTTCTCTTTTCCAAGCTGCTCGTTTACTCCACCCATATCGCCGATCACTAACGGCGGCGAGGGGGCCAGCTGGCTCCTGCCGAATCTCAATTTCCCGCCTTTTCTTCTGTCTTCTGTTCTTCTTCTCCGCCGCACCCCTTGTTACTACGTGTTTGCCGCTATGCGCGGGAAGCCAGGCACCCAGGCAGATACTAGGTACATGGGGGAGAACATGGGCCTTCAACTCTGGCCCCCAACCCACCTAAAAAAGAAGGTGGTGACAAGGGGCAAGCGACACGCAGTTGATTTGTCTGTTCGCAGCTTGACCGCCCAACCAGCATGCGGGTGCTAGCGAGGGTTGAGCTGATGCCCAGGGAGAGAGGTGAGCGTTGCCGGCAGGCAGGCCGGGAACAAGTCCCGGCTCGGGTCTCGCTCACCGCACGATCTGGTTGACATGAAGGCAAAAAAAAAAAAAAGAACGGATGGCTTGGGAGATTATCGGTGGCCTTCTCCCTTGCTGGCTTGTTCCAGCCATGATTGCAACGAGCGTTGTGATTCCATCCACAGCTCGGTTAGTTGACTACCCAATCGCAAGGCGCCAACGCAAACGAGCCATTTTTTTCTTCTCTCCCTCACATCCATCACACCCCCCTCCTTTCCCTCCATCCGTATGCTCTCCGGCTCGTTCCCTCTGATATGTCCCCCACACCGCCAGACCGAAAGGTCAAGCAGCGGGAATATTGGGGGCGTGGTGGGCTGAAAAACGACAGGTCTACCGGCCGGAAGGCGCGGGTTCCGCCCTCTTCCATTATTGGCCTCGTCGCTTTTTCTCGCCCACGCCCCCAACTTATTATACCTGAAGCAGGTATTTTTCAGCACGCTGCATGATTTGCTGTTCCCTCGCTCGTGTTTGGAGTCCGCTAGAACCGACTTGGGAGGCCACTCATTCCCACGCCACGCCGCGCTCTAGGCTATACGTCCGTGCTCGCTCGGGGGTGGTTGGCTGAACGGCGATGGAACCAGTACGAGAACAAACCCGGTTTTTGTGACTCGTAAGAGTCCGTGCTGTGTTTTGGTCTGTGTGTTTTTCTTGCCGGCTGTGAAAGCGGATGGCTCTGCGTGACAATCACCGGTTTTCCCTCACAAACAACAGTTGCCGGAATCATGTCCCGAGCCTTGGGCTGGAACGTATCCTGCTGCAGGTCTCCGGCTCGCTTGCGCTTTCCTACTTCCGCCCGCTTGTTCTTCTTTCTTTTGGATGTGGGTTGATGCATCCTCGGGTTCTATTTTGTTTTCCTCTCAGCCACGCTCCATGAAACTCCTTAGTGGGCTCAACGGCTAGCGCGGCCGGCAAGTTGTGGTGCAGTCCCGCCCTCCTGTCCCTTCCCCCTTCCTTCTGCTGCCACAGTGTTGTAATTGCAGCTCTTATCGGTTCTCTTGCTTCATGCGTCCTCACCGTGTTTTCCCAATGATGCGCGGTCTAATGTACGCGCATGTATGCATGGCCTGATGTTCGATACTCGAGATGGGTTGAGTAACATTATAGCTCAAGAGAGGCCCTCCCATCGATATGTTTCCCCCTTCCCCATCCCGCCCATCCCATCCATGCACGGCAGTCAGCGCGCGCGCGCGCGCACCACAAGGACATGAACACGCACAAGACCCTGGACGTACCGCCTTGCCCTTGGAGGCGGCAACGCAGCAGTTGGGACCGACGGGCTGGCGGGCGCGGGGGCAAGCCCTCGCCCTCCCCTCCCTCCCTCTCAACCCCTGCCCACGCTAGCTTCCGTCTCTCCCACCAGGCCCCCAGGAACAGGGTGACAGGAGGAAAGAACAGACCAGGCCCCCAAATGTGATCAGGGGGTTTCCTATCCCCATCCCTGTCCTTGTCGAAGCCAGCCTTTTTCTTTTCCGTTCCTGCTTCACTCTGGGTCTGTTGAATTATTTTGGTACCCGATGGAGTAGCGTCACATCCAAACACACGCAAAAAGGAACCCCAGCCTTTTTTTTTTATCCTATCTTTTCTCTCCCCCTTCCTCTGCACTCCCCCAGCTCCACCCACAGTTCAAGGTTTGCCAGGGTCACAAGGGCAAAAGAGGGCGTGGTCCGGGCTACCACGAGTTGACCTGTTCAGGGGCCCCTTTCCCTTGCCCCTGATGGGTAATGACCTTGCATGACACCTGGAGGGTGACATCGGTGGGCACGGGTCTACCGGGATGCGACGCATCTTGAGTCGGGCACCAAAGACGCGTTTTGCTTCCTTTGCGGCAGCTCTGAGCATCACGACATGGTTTCTGAATCTTGCCTTTTTTGGTCGTCATCAAACTGTATTTTATTTATTTATTTCCAACTGCACTTGGCTCTGTTTCTGCAAGGGGCTTGGATTCACCCACAAATATGCACAAACACGAGATAGTGTATGAGGAATGGCTTTCTCCTAGCCACATTGAAATTGGCAAATGCATTCTGCAGGTCGCATGCAGGATTTCGTTAGTGCGTTTCCGGCCGACTCGCGTTCTCATGTTCTTTTTTGCTTCTGCCGAGGGCTAAGAGAGGCGGTGGAATCTCGGGGGGCAGAAACGGTTCATCCGCCGGCCGCCTCGCTCTGTGAATGAAGGAGAATCATGATGGAGCGAGCCTCGCCGCCAAGGAGGGGGGGGGGGCTCCAGCGCTGCTAAGCCGGATCGAGAATAGGGCGTGATGCTCCTCGTCGTGAAAGCCCAGTCGGTATCAGGCGGACCTGCTCCTCGCCCATCCTTGCCGTGGCTTGATGCCGTTGAGAAAGGAAAAGAAGTGCAGCAGGCGTTGGCCTCACTCTCCCTTGCAGCCGCTAGACGCCCCTCCTCCACTCATGCCGTGTCGTCTCCCTCCCTCCCATCCCCCCCTTGTTTGTCTGGAGAGGCTAAGGAAGGCGATGCCGCAAGCCGCGGTTGAGATCTTGTGTGTGTCGAGAACGGAAATTGGCACGGGATGGATATTTTTTGGGTTCATTTCGTATTGAGATTCTCAGGGGTGGCGGGCTAACGTCACCCATCGTTCAGTCGGCCGAAGATCTGCTTGCCCCATTTGCTATGCCCGACCGGGCAAGAGAGCCGAGGCGGGAAAAGCAAGGCTGGGCAGAGAGAAGAAAATAAAACGAAAGATAAGCGGTAATACCTACTTGCCTAGCCCTGAAGGGACTGTGCAATGTGACGGCGGGTGACACTGACGTCGATGTCAGCCTTCTCACCGAGCTGAACCGGCGCCGTGACACAGAGCGGCCCTAGACCAGCGCTCCCCAGCCAGCTCCGTCACACCAGGCAAGAAGAATAATAAATAAAAGTAAAAAATAGAAAATAAAATAAAAACGCCACCACCACCAAGAGTATCAGCGTGCCCAGGCAACAGCCGGCGGCCATTTTCCTTTTTTACCGTTGCCCGCGTTTGCGTGACACAAGCAGTCTCAAATGGGCTTAGCTAGGAGGTGGGAGGGAGGGGGCAACCGTCGACATCAGGCCTTGGTGTTGTGGCCTTGGAGCCGGTTGGGCAGCACGGCCAGGCTGGGGACTGACCTAGGTACCCAACCTACCCACTGCCTCCCTTCATGCTTTGCACTTGCTTTCCGTCCTGGCCCCGTGAAACCTGCAAAGCTTTTCTTAGCACCGCCGGACAGGTGACCCGGGCCGACTATCGATCCTGCAAGGCGGCGCCTAGAACGCCGCCATCGGGAAACGTGGCTGCATCCTCGGCCCTATGACCCGGGTCAAGTGACACAGACGGGGAGGGCCGGGCGCCGGGGCGCCGGGACCGCCCCCAAGCGCCTCTAAGCCCGGCTAGCCGGATTTCGGACACCCGCCGTTGCGGCCATGCTAGGCTGTTCTCTGTGACTTCGAGGGGGGGCATAGGATAGGCTTTTTGTGATACTGGCTCTGCCTCTTCTAAAGTGAATTATATACAGCATTGGGGCGCAGTATACATTCGTTTCCTGTCCAATCCCATCTCATGATTTATATTGACATCCGTAGCGGTGGATATACAGATGCTTCCTACGGATGCATTTCGAGTATGCTAGCTGTAGTTGCTGTAGCCAGGTGTGACGGCACATAAAATGATGAACCGGGCGATGGTTGTATCTTGGTGACACTGATTGAATATTTGCATTCACTCGTGCCTTGCGCTTCTTGCTCACGAAATTGTCATAAAAAAACCCTCGGATATTGGAACCCAGATATGGGAGGTAGGATGTCGACTACGCAATATACTCTGACAATGGTCGAATTGCTGGCTTGTCAGGCTGCGAGGTCGTTTGGACTGATATATCAGGTGTCATCAATATGACTTTATGGTCAAAGTAAAGTCAGATCGCGTTGGGAGTCACTCAACTTGGTCCAGGCAAATCAACTCGACCTGACCCTCCGTGCTGTGGATTCCTGCTCCTCGACCACAATCCTGCTATCTACATCGTCTGGGCTCCGAAAGGGCTACCTGCCTCTCCTCCGGCGACGTCGAGGCCAAACCAGGTTTCACGATGGTGCCCACCGAGACCCCGCCGCAGCCATGCGTGACGCCCTCACCTCTCCTGCCAACCCTTCGAGGCGAGAGTGATTTGGATGAGTGGGAGGATCTCTTGATCAAATTCCTCCGAGCGAAGAAGCTGGAGCATGTCATCAAGGACCCACGAAGATACCCAGGCCCTCCGGCCCCGGAAAAGTCACCCACCGGCAAAGAGCGCCGGAACACGGGAGCAACGGAGGCCGTGCTAGCTAGCAAGCAAATCGAGAAGAAACCCGAGAGGAATGGCGCCAGACCCGGCAGTAGCAGGAGCGCCAAGAAGACGGAGGCGATTCCCAAGATATCGCTCGAGTTTCTGGATGATATCCTCGGAGGCTCGAGTGGGGGAGAGGCTGGCCCATCGACTACAGCAGACACACAGGACAAGGGCAAGAACGGGGACGACGAGGCGCCGGCGGAGGTGGACGGGGACACCAGTGTCGACGCGGCCCGCGATGGCGGGCTGGAGCGAGCCCAAGTTCTCGTCCTCCTTGGTGCCTCCATCTCTCCCGTCCGACACTGGCTTCTCAACCAGGGATGGGATGCCGGCGAAACGGACCCGGCGCGCTACTTCTGGTCAATAAAGGACGCCTTCTCCCGCAACGCCTCGGTGAACGGCGACCTGGAGATCAACGAGCTGAAATTCATCAGCAGCACGAGCTTCGACACCATCCGCGCGTTCCAGGACCGCCTCCAGTATCTGCGAGGACGCATGCTCCTGATCGGCCATCTCTCTGGGTGAGTAGCGGCACCTCTTTAGCCCATATCCGCCTCCCCCAACTTTGATGATTTCTAATGAGGATGCTCCGATTTGGGCGTTGCAACAGGGCCGAGGGCGACACCAAGATGCTCTGGTATGCCATCGACGGGTTGAAGAAAACCTACCCCGAGATCCACGCTCGGCTCGTCAAGGACTTGTTGGCTAAGGAGGGCAGCCCCAGGAAGCTGACCTGGAGCCGGCTCATGATGCAGCTGGCGCACATGCACGAGAGAAAGGAGAAGAAGCGCGAGCCGTACTATGCTCTGATGCGCAGTTCTGGCTAGGAAGGAACATTGGTAATGGAAGCTACGCGGTGTTTGTCGTGGGAAGAAGAACGGACGTGAAGAAAGATTGGATGTTTCCGCTAGCTTTCTGATAATGGGCACTCGGACAGACAACACCCTGTTTTACGGATGGAGGCAGTGTCCAAAGGAAGCCTCGAATATAGGCACGCATTGCAGTCTCATTGCCTGATTTGTGTGAGCTTTTTGGTGGTGGCCAGCTTCTTCATGGCCCCGCTGGTGACTCCTCCACGCAGAGCCCAGTTGAGGCAGGCACGATCGCACCTTCCGTCGCTCGCGGCACATACCAGCTAGCACCAGACACAAAGGGACTCAAGCCCTCACAAACGAGTTCAGGCACCGGTGGGCCCACAATATTTCATCGGAATGATCTTTTTCTTTCCCATCCCATAACCACCAAAGCCAGAGCGACCACCTCTCCTCCAACATATACCACCCACCCACCTCGGTACCTAGCCACAAGACCTGCATGCGATTATTTCCCTGGCCTCTAGCAGGTGCGCATCTCTCAACATCTTGGTCTAGCCCCTTGTTACCTCGCTCGAGAGTTCCCTCAGCTCGACGACTTCGAGGGATACGCCTCCAGCCTTGGGCGATATCACCTTGACCTCACCTCGGTCTCAACCACCGCAAAACAGTCACCCAGCACTACTGAAGCCCCCTTGACTGTCACCACTGGTTAGCTCGAGCGTGCTTGAAGCAATGTTCTACAGTCACGAGAGTAAGACTCCTGAATGTGCCTGGCTTCTGTCTTCTGGTAGAGGGGCTGACCGAGATATCCGACTTCCAGTTCTAACCAGCCATCAGCATGGCGTCGCAACGGTCTGGTGAGATCGTTCTCCCTCACGCGTGTGCTGTCTGATATCTAGAACCGTCGCGTCTAACAAACTATCCGATTCTACCAGGGTCCTGGCTACGCTGGGCCAGAACTGTGGTGGCCGACGGATCTCGCGGAAGGCAATCCAAGAAGTCGATGTTCCCAAGGCCTGCATGACCATCGACAACCCTCCGGGAGCCCCAATCGCACTCCGTCTCCAGGCTAGTCTGCTGTATGGTGTCTCTCGTGCGTACTCTCAGCAATACGACTACCTTCTGGGCGATGCAGAGAAGGCGCGGCTGGGAATATCCATCTTGTTCAGGAACATGGCGTTGTCCGACACTCTGGATCCAAACGCTGGAAAGGCAAAGTGCGTCGGGACCCTCCCGCATTCCCGTATCTTCACTCACGTTGGCAAAGCTTGAAACTTTGGGAAAAGCATCTAATATGCTGCCAAACAGGAGGAAGCAACTGATACTTGCGGACGATCCCAACTTCCACATCGGCAACTTCGACCTCCCTCGCTTCGAACTCGATGAGATGGGAGATGCCGCCCTACCCAACGGCACTCAGCAGACAGCCAATCTGTACTCTCAGCTGTCTCCGTATGGAAGGTCTAGATCCGGGTCATCTGGTGGGCGAAGCTCAATGCGCTTAGATCTGGATCACGACTCGTTCCTCGGCGGTTACGGTCTGGATTCCCCGTTTGCTGGCGGAAGCTCGGCGCAGAAGCCGCGAGTAGATCTCGACCCGTTTGCTGAAGAGGAGCCTATACACTTTGACGATGACCTGTTTACGATCGATGCCGACGGAAACATTGTCGATCTCCGTCCGCCCAAGCCAGCCGAGGTAGATGTGCCCGAGGTCCCACAGCCAGATTTGGGTGGCCCATCCGCTCAGCAGCAAGATGCCACCGCGCCTGTGGTCCCCGAAGACGAGCAGCCGCTTATTCTAGAGGACCAGCCGCTGCCAGACGCGGAGGCTCTACCTGCCCGCCAAGATCGTCAGGACCAAGACGAGCAGGATATTGAGCAGCAGCAGGAGATTATCGCCGCTGCCGCTCCAGCTCGACGGCGGGGAAGAAAACGACGAGTCATCGCGCCGGACCGGGATACCAAGATCAGCAGGAACGAGTACAGAATGTGGTACACCGACTACATGAAGCGGATGGAGGAAGAGCAGGTGCAGATCAACGGCCGCCGTGAGCCTGTCACCAAGGAGCAGGCCAGGAAGGAAGCCTACCACAGACTCTTTGGCCGTGGGATAGGTGGCTTTGGCTGGGACTTTGGTCTCCCTAACTTCGTTCACCCGCTCACCGATATGTTCTCCGGAGAGGGTCTCCAGCGTACTTTGTTCGGACAGGTGCTCGGTCAGCCATCCGAACCTGAGCCACGAGGCGGCCGATGCAGATCCGCGTCACAGGCGTTCGGAGCGGATGCAGAGGAAGAGGAGGGGCGTCGGGTGCGACAGCGATCGGACGAGGATCAGCTTGTCCAGCCTCGGGACGGACTCGGCCCAAGTCAGCTCGAGGGTGGCACACAACTGCTGCCCGAGGACGCAGAGCCTCCGTCAGAGGTCGGCCGAGAGATTGGCCATGCCCTCTCGGACCAGCCGTCTATGCCATGGCATCGCCAGTCTTCTGTCGTCCCGGGATCGTCCCTGAAGGGGAGCAGCGCCAGACGAAGCGTTCTGCCCGGCGGCGGCCCTGCCAACGTCTCCGAGAGCCCGCTACAGCACCGCGGGAGCATGGTCCAGGGCATCGAGCGCTTCAGCGACCACGTGGGCTCCGACGGGCCAAGCCTCGGCGGCGGCGGCGAGAGCGGCTTTGGATCTGCCGACAAGGGCTGGCTGCCCGATCACGACGAGCAAGACAGCGGCAACCTCGGCTCCGAGGGCGCGGCCAGCATGGAGGGCCGGAGGTTCCTCGACTTCCTGCGGGGCGAGGCGAACAAGACGGGCAGCTCGCGCGGCGACGACGAGGACCAAGGGCTGCTGTGGGTTGATTTCGACCAGGTCGTCCAACCCCTTCCCGGAACCCAGTCCGTCGCGGCACACGCATTCTACCAGGTCCTCTGCCTCACCACCGGAAGAGTACTCAAGGTCGATCAGGACGGGCGGGACACCAACGAGCCTTTCAAGCCCATCCGTATTGGCGTGCCGATGGCTAGCCACGGCCACGAAGACCAGGACGGAGATGAATAGCGGTAATGACGGCACGGCGGGCTCCTTCCTCTGGTGGTTCTGGGACCTCGTTCACGACTTCGCACGCCAGCTAGGACCGCCTGGCAGCACTCATCAAGGCGCTGCACGACCTGACCCCTAAGATTGTCAAGGTGGGAGACGACTGGGGCAGCGGCGGCGAAAATTCGTTCGCGCTGTAGACGGGCCTCCCCATGCTCGGCAATTCGTTCCGCGAAAAGCTCGACGATGGTAAGCAAACTCGATAAAATACTTTTGTGCTAATAGCACTTACGCATATAACCCTGCACTAGGTGATGCGAGAGCTTTTTGAGACCCATCGAAAGGAGCGACGCGTCACAACCTCCAGACCTACGCGGCGAGGGCTACAGGCATTCGGGATTTGGGGGTTTATATGGGTCTTTTTTTTTTTTTTTTTTAATTTCTCGATTTGGGCTGGCACATCCGTACTTTTGCACGGAGAGGAGCCGATATGGGACATGTGTTTCTTTGCGTTTGAGGATAGCCTTTGCGGCAGACGTGGCGTTTTTTTCTTTGACCTTGGCAATTTCTTCCAGGCCATATGGGAGTTTGGAGTTGTCCTATAATGAGCGAGAGCGATCTGACAGGAGTGGCGAGGGTTCGATTTGCTATCAAGATGGAAAGGAATGGGTGATCATCAACCGACTGCATGACCTTGGTTGGGGAGGACACTTAGCTACATTGCCTACACACAGGGACATAACAAACTTGCACGAGGGAGCTAGTGATGGGGCAAAGAACCCAAATCAAATCGCTGGTCACCATTAAAATCATCAACGATGCTAACTGCCAAGGCTGCTATCTGCTTTAAACATCATCGTCATCGTCCATAACTTCTCGATCAACAAATTTCATGTACCCGTCTTCATGCGCCTGGGCTTCGGGTCCCATTGCAGCCCTCCAAGCGTCATGTACTGAGTCGAGGATCTCATCCGACACGGCAAGGGCAGGAGAAGGTGCGGGCAATGTGACTATCCGTCCATCCACCTGGACTGCGGACGAGGTGCTACTCTGCTCGTAGTAGACCTGGTACAGGCACCTTGGAGCCTCGGTGCTGTTGATAGCGGCAAGGACGGAAGTGAGGCTCTGCTCGAGAATCTGTTGGGCGTGTGCTGTGGTGTGCGTACTAAGGTAGATTACAGCTGCAACGCAGAAGACAGTTAGCATATTACCCAGATCTTGTGCGTGAATGATGCGATCAAAAACATGAAAAAGAGTTGAGCAAATCAGTTTGTCAGAGGTTGTTATCGTCAAAGCATGTAGCTCCGATAATGTAGATAAGTATTCGAAGGTTGAATCATCATGATGCTCGGGTTGGGGAAAATGGGCAAGTGGGCGGTGAGTTATCAAACAAGTAGAGGATTTCAAGACTTACTTTGACCAGGTGGACACTCTCCCGTGTCACTCGAGTGAACGAGGGCGTAGACAGGATAGTCCTGCGATGCTGCCTCTGATGGCACGTCCAAGGTTTGGGGTGGACAAGCAATGACAGCGACGGCAGGGATAGGTGCTCCCTCGACAACAGTGTCAAAAATCGATGTCAAGGGCGAATTGACGACGGCAACAAGGCGACTAACCCGTTCTATGGGTTCGTGGTTCGTCACCGGGACCTCCTCGCGACCGCGGACGAGCAGCTTTGTTTTTACAGTGGTCCCGTTTGTCAAATCGAGCTCGAGGATCTCTCCGTCATCAGCAGATTCAGAGGATGGTGTTCTCATGTTTGCAATGCCGGTGCCCAGCATGTAGACGCCGCCACCAACAGCACCCGCTCTGCAGGCCACCTGGGCAATCTCACCAGCGCCACCCCACTTGGGGTATACGGCAGCGAACCCGGGGCCGAAGTAGCCCATCGACGTCAGATGACGATGGATGATGACCAGGCCGTCTTTGGTCGTGATGGCGCCGTCGGGTGAGAGGGTGAGGGTAAGGACATAGGCCCGGAGGTCCTGATCGAGCTTGAAGCGCCTCTCCAGAAATCCGGCGAGGGGCCGGTCCGCATCCTCGCGCCACAACTCGGTCTGGGTGTCCGAGTTGTAATCCAAAACGAACTTGAGGAACTTCATCAGCGACCGCTTGGCGCGGGCAGGGATTGAATCGTCCGAGAAGACATCCTCGCGGGTGGAGGGAATGCGTGTGAGCTTGTGCGGCGACCCGGCGGCCGCTTCGTCGTCTGGGAGGCGACGTGCGAGCACAAAGAAGGAGCCGACGGCCAGGAACTCCAGCTGCCGGAAGGCGCGCGAGGAAACGAGTTGGGTCACGAGCTGAGAGCGGGCATGCACCAGCTGGGGGGCCAGTGCGAGGGAGTAGGCGCGTGCAAACGAGAGGCCGACGCCATCTTCGGGCTTGGTGACGCGTGCCGACGTGAAGATCGAAGTCGCCAGAGACTCTGCCGGCGCCCCACTCGGAGCGGCAGCGGCCGATGGCGCCTCGTGCTGCTTTGCCCAGTCCTCAGACTCCTGCAGGCTCAAGGCTGCCTCTGACCCGCCGTAGAAATCGTTGGGGTCTATGTGCAGCACCTTCTTGTCGGATCTGGACAGAGAACTTTAGTTCCGCATCAGACGAGACTGGGTTAGTTAGAAGGGCGACGGAGAAGAAGAAGAAGAGTGGAAGACTCGGCTGGGTGACGTCCATCGGAGGGGGCTGTACTCACAGGGCGAGCAGAGACTGCGACAGGCCTGTGCCACAAATTACGACATCCCAGACTGTTTCGCTGAGCGACTCCATTGCGCTGGATGGAACTAGACCCGGCTCATCGAAAAATGGAATAGTTGCGCATCTTCTCGCCGGGAGCAGGCTCGTTGGACGGCAACGAAGCGTTGCGGGCAAGTCAGAAAGAATAGGGAAGAAGGCGTGGTTAGAAGTAGAGAAGTTGCATGAGGGCGACCAGCAGATTCTGCTGTTTGGAGTGGGGCTTTAACTTGCGGCTCAACAATTCCGCCTCTTTCAATCGTCACGTGGAGGGGCCACCGAGTTCCTCATTCACGTGCCGCAAACCATGTAAAAATTCGGACGTGGAGCGGGTCAAGAAAAAATCTTGCTTTTCTTCAACAACCACCCGACCATGTGATGAGGCGCCTCAACTTCAAAGGCGCTTTGGCATTGGGGGATCCTTTCAGTAGGCATCCCCTTGGTTGAGTGGGAGATTGAACCAGTCCTCCTGTATCTACTGCTCTTGAATCCACAACGTGTGAGCGTGGCTCGAAAGGTTGGACACAATCAAGCACCGCAGTGGCGGTCCTTGCTGCGGCAGTACGGTCGTATAACACCCTCTATGTTCTAGGTCTAGGAAATCTAGGCGTCTACGTATGTCTAGGTCTGCCACGTCTTATATACCGAACGTGCTAGCTAGAGAGTCCTTGGGGGAGTTGGTTGGTTTGGCACTCTGCTCCCAGAACTGCATTGCGGCCATCGCGACCTCGGGCCCCTTGACTATGGCTACCTCGTGTCCCGCGTCAAGCACCACGGTCTGAAGGCCGTCAGGCCCCAGGACATTGGTGGCGTCCGGAACCAGCTCATCCATCACAATGACCGGGTCCGACGCCCCGAGCACGAGGAGCACTTTGCCGCCTGTAAGCCCCGGCTCAAGTTTCTGATGGCCGGTGCCATTGCTGCCGGCCCGCGGATGACGGCGCTCGGCCAGCCGGGACCCTAGTCTGCGCCAGGTCTCACGCTCTTCAAATATCGGGCCGTGGTTCAGCGTGCTCATAAAAGCACGCACGAAGCCTGCGTGGTTCCGGAGCTGCCACTCCATGACAGACGCAACAGTGGCGCCGTTTGGGAGCACGGCGTTGTCGAACGAGTCGCCGCCACTTGCGTCGCTATTGCCATGCGGCCGGACATCGCCGCGGCCCGGCGCCCGGAGATCCGCTAAAAGCATATCCGCCTCCGCAAGTGCCGCCGGCTGCTCGGGCGGAGCGGTCGGACCCGGCCCGCAGTCTTCCGGCCGGGGGTGTCGCCCCAGCTGCTGCTTGGCAGGCATCAGCCTCGACCGGATCAGCCTTTCGAGCAGCCAGTTCGGGAGGATGCCGCTGGAGTACAGCAGCTTGCTCGTCCAGCTGGCGTGCGCACGGCGGATGAGGCCTCCTCCGGCAACGAGAGTGAGTGAACGAAGCATATGGGGAAAGTAGCTCGCGAAAGATGCGGCCACACCACCGCCCAGGGAATAGCCCATCAGGTGGAACCCGCCATCACCCGTCCATGGCAGGCTGGACGAGGCGAGGACCAAAAGGATTTGTGATGAGTAGAGGCGCAGGTCAAACGACAGGCCAGCCGGTGTGTCAGAGTAACCCCTCCCAAAGAAGTCTGGCATAAATTCCGAGATGTTAACTGGCCATCTTGTGCACGCGTTGTGACGAACATGCATGTTCAAAACGCACCAAACAGCATGACCCTGTACCCAGACTCGACAAGCGTGTGCGCTATCCCTCCGAGGGCCAGACAAGGCGTGCTAATTCCGTGGAGGAGCAGCACACGCTCGCCATCCTCAGGACCCCATTCGAACACGCGGATGGTCCCATAGGGCGTTTCGGCGTCCCTGCCTCCCGGAAGAGCATCTTGGGGGTATGGAAGACTCCCAGCCTCGTGCGCCGATACGACCTGCGATTGTGGTTCCCTCGGCGCGTCAATCCAGAAAGTTGGCGACGGCTCTTTTGCTCCGTTCGCACCCCCGAGTCGACCACCCCGCCCCCTCACGACCGCGGCACCGAGGACTGACACGACCGTGACGAAAGCCGCACCAGCCAGGACGCACGGAGACACCTTGCGTGCGCAAACCAGGGCCGTGGCCAGCATGGTGACACGAGGAATGCACGACCAAGGCTGGGGATTTGGAGGCGGTGGGGAAGCGACACGCAAGCGATTTCATCTTGGTGAGATCGGGAGTGTGGGGAGACCGAATCAGGGATTTATTTGCGTCCATGGATGGATTCTCAACCTCCGATCTCGCATTCCTTGGCTAGATCACATTTTCGTCAACCAGGCAGCTCTGTCACGACGGCCCTGATTTCCGGCAAGCGCTGGCCCGTCTCAGGGAAGTGAGAATCAAGGTTGAGGCAGAAAAACAAAAGCAAATGAATGACCTCCGTTGTGAACCCAACACACCGACCAAGGCAAAATCGAGTGAATCGCAACCACAGTTCATCAGAGTAGCCGTACTTTTGTCTGCTTTCCTATTTCCCTTTCCTATATCATTCCATGTCTCCCGCGTTCTTCCTTGTTTCCATATCATAGCTATTTCCTGCCGTTGGTATCTCCTGGGCTACGCTGCTGATCGAGCAGTACCTGGGTAGCCGCCTGAGCCGCCTGAGGCACGGACGCGATTATGTCTCATATTTTTGACACTGTGACAGCGCAGCCCCGTCGGATAGGGTCGACAGCGTCGCGTCATTAGCAATCGGGCGATTCTTGGGAGCACACCGACACCATGTCGGAACGTGCTGATGCCAGGGCGGGCTCCGCCGGTCGGCAGTCCCAAGGTCTCACAGCAGGACAGCTGGGCTGGTACTGCTGGGCATGCTGGCCATGTCATACTGCGGTACTGCGGTAGAGCCCACAAAGAGCCGGTGAGGCCCAGATCCGCTTGGTGCTGGCCAGCCAGCGCAGCTTGCCAGATCTTCTCGGTGAGCAGTATGGATCTCGGGACGGGGCTTGTTCGGGCCGGGCGAGGCATTCATGCCCTACATGGCCCGTGAATGACGGAAAGACAGCCTTGAATTGGCCTCTTTCATCAAGTCAAGGCGGCGTGGAGGGTCTACTATGTATACTGCGCTGCACTGCAGCACGACGTGGGGATTGGGCTTGCACTGCAGCTGCCCGCAGTCCTGGCAGGTAAACGAAAGGTGGCAAAAGCCAAAAGCCACCAAACAGCATTCAGAGATGCCTCTAGAATACCACAACACCAGAATACCAGAATACAGACAGCAGAGACTGGACCAGACGGGAGCGTGAGGCTCGCCTGCATCCAAAGCCGGCAACAAACAACCGAACCCGTGTTTGCCCACCTCCAGCTTCCGACCACTTGGCCAGACACGATTTCCCCCGGCATTGGCCCACTCCTGCTCGTAATCGGCTGGCATTTTCCAGGGCGGGCTGGTTGCAAGCGAGGGGCCGCGGCCTCTCCCGAGACCAATTGCTTCACGTGAAGCAAGCACGGATCAATCCACCGGACCCACCGCCCCACTTGAGCTCCAACAGCTGCAGCTCGGGGCTCCAAGCCCCCCCGTCAATCTTGCGCATCTCCAGGGGGTCCGGTCAGGCCTCCACAGCTGATGGCAGGCCGGAACAAGACGAGAGCTGCGCGTGCAAGGAGGAGCTGGGCGGGTGGGTAATTTCGATTGTCTGGTGGCCATGGCAACCGCGCCATCGTCTGGCTTTGGGGAGCTGAGCTTGGACTGCTGGCCGGTGGGAGCTGGGCAACGAGCAGGGCCCAGATTGCAATCAAAGAGACCACGCCAGCTGATGTTTGATTTTTCGGAGCGAGGACCAGGTTTGGGTCTTTGGCGTGTCAAGATTGGCTATGGCTTGGCGTCCAATGAGGTCGTTCCACGACTGGCCGCCCCGAAAAGGTTGCTGCTGCAGCACGCAGCTGCAAGCCCGTCTATTGGGAAGTGCTAAAAAAGAAGGCGCACGGCGAGGGGGGAGGAGGCAGGAGAAGGCAGGAAAGAGGCGGGAAGGGGAGGTTGGGGGCACGACCGCGCCTGCCACCGTCTGCCACCACCTGCGGCCGTTCGGCCACCGCCTGCCACCAGCCGTGGCCATCCATGTCTGACTACCCAATTGACTTTCGTTTGAGCGCAGGGAAGCGCGGTGATGGCTGCCTCCTGTGGTCTTCCAAGTCCTCCAGCCTCCCCCCAAATCAAGGCAGATCGGCGATGTTGTGCCGCCGCGCAATATGCATTATGCGCCAGGGTTTCTTGCTCGTTTGCCCGCTCATCCGGCCCAGCTCTTGGATGCTCGGGGCTCGCCCCCCTCGCCGCTTCTCCTGGGCGGTGTCGTCAGGAGAGGAGAGGAGAAAGACCCCTTATTTCAACCCTCCTCCTCCCGCAAGCAAAGAAACCATAGCGTCCGCGCCAGCCCGGAATAAAACCAAGGCCGCAAAGCCGAGCGGGTTACTCGACAATGGCAGTCCCGTCGGCCCTTCCTGGCCTGGCTGGCGTGCCATGATGTTGCCATGACCAGGGCCTGCCAAGATCCAGGCCCTGCAGCCTCTGGGGGTGGTGGTGATGGTGGGAACGGATGGTTGCTGGGTGGTGGCTGGGCGGTCGCGCGTCTCGCCAGCAGGGGTGTCCCGGACGACTATTGGTTGGACGGGGGAGGGGGCTGGGAGCCCAGCAAGCTAGCAGCTGCATCTGGCAATAAAAGCAGCAAATAATAATAAACAGTAAACAACAGGGACCCCTGTCGCTAGTTCAGAGGCTGCAGTAGAAAAGCCCGGCCGACTTGAGCATTGGAGTGCCAAACTCTCTCTCTCCCATCCACTCAGATCCAGACACCTACAAAAACCCCAAGAAGAACAGACCCGAAAGCCCCAGAAGAAGTCGCATTCCAACCGCGCTTCTTCCTAAACTTTTATCTGTTCGACTTCTCCTTGGAGCGCAAGAGTAGTCTTCTGTCTCGAAGGCTGCACTTGCCCAGTCGGCAAACTGGATTACGAGGCGCGCGTGCCTGTTCCTCTGAGCATCTTTCCCTCCAGTAGGTCCATCCTCACCCTGTCTGCTCTGCTGTCCCCGGCTTAGTACCCCCCCCAGCGGTGTAAGGGGTCAGTACCAGAGACACAGCCGGAGCCAGCGCTGACCAGCCACTCTCCACTCTAGCCTACAAGGAAGAGCCCAAACAGGCGGTTACCGCCACAACCACTACTCACGAAGAGGTTGAGCTTAGGCTTCCTGAAGCCGGACGGGAAGGTCGCCACTCTTCGTCTGTCTCTGCCGTCGCTAGCCTCCCCCCTCGGAGAGAGCAGCAGGAATACCACGAGGAAGAGGTTTGCTACACTCGTGAAGAGGAGCATCACCACCGTCCCGGTACCCACCACCACCTCCTTGAGGAGCGCAGGTGCGTGCCCAGAACCCCTATCCGCCTTTAGCTGGGTCTCAGCTGGTGGCTTGAGCTCGACGCTGACAAGATATTAAACACCTCCAGGCCCCAACCTCAGTACTCGGAGACCTTCATCGACGTTGACAACCACCACGACCACCACCATCAACATCATCACCACCGTCCCGCGCGTTCGGAGCACTCTTCGCACCGCACCGAGACCGTAGTTTCTGCCATTGACACTATCGAGCGTGGTTACCGCGCCCGTGCCCAGTCCAACTACAAGGAGCCGTCCGAGTTCACCATCGACCCTCCCCGTTCGCGTGCCGGTTCTCCTGTCTACAAGGAGACCATTGAGGTTGAGGAGTACGCTCTCGTCCCCGCCAAGAAGAACAGCCACAAGCACCGCCCCGTGTACTTCGAGGAGATCGAAGTCAAGGAGACCGAGTCCATTGCCCCTTCGCAAGCTTCCCGCAAGTCCAACAACAGCAACAAGATGGGTTACTACGACGATTCCGGTAAGTACTGTCTTTGGAGACATCCAAGAACCCCCACACATCCTGACTATGGCTCCCAAATCAGGCCGCCACCACTCGATCCGAGAGGATATTCATCAGGGCCTGCACAAGGTGGCTGACCGCATCATCCACCCCCGTGGGCATGGGCACCATGAACATTCTGCAGGCAACGACAACGCTGTCGCCCGTCGCAGCCCCAAGCCCTCCAAGGCTAGTGGCAATGTCGTGACAATTCCCTGCCACCATATTCGCATGGGTGATATCCTCATTCTCCAGGGTAGGCCTTGCCAGGTCATCCGCATCTCGACCTCGCCCGCCACCGGCCAGCACCGCTACCTGGGTGTGGACCTGTTCACCAAGCAGCTCCACGAGGAGTCGTCCAACATCACCAACCCGGAGCCCAGCGTCGTCATCCAGTCCATGCGTGGCCCCGTCTTCCGCCAGTACCGCGTCCTGGACCTCAACGACGGCCAGGTCACCTGCATGACCGAGAACGGCGATGTCCGTCCCGGCATTCCCGTCATGGAGCAGTCCAACCTCTGGCAGCGCCTGACTGAGCACTTCGAGTCCGGCCGTGGCTCCGTCCGAGTCCTTGTTGCCAACGACGGCCCCCGCGAGCTCATCGTTGACGTCAAGGTCATGCACGGCTCGCGCCTGTAAACGCTGATGTGGAGATTTTTGTGTCGATATTGCTTGCAGATTGAGAATCGTTTGCTTTTTGGATATTGAGAATGTAGATCATCTAGTTATTTAATCAATATGGTCTCATAGCTTGGCTGTAACCTTTGCTCGCTCCCGTTCAATGTGATCTCTTGTCCTACTGTTTTCTCATGATTGTATGTCCAAATGTCATGAGCGTGCTGTACTGGATGTGACATGTTCCTCGACGGTTTGCCATTGAATTTTTAGAACTTATTTCTCGACCACGCGACCGAATTTATGTTCCGTCCGTCTCATTCCGTAATCAGCAAATGCCATCGCGTTCACGTTCTAGAAAGCCAATGAATGTCACAGCTTCGTTCGAACATTGTCGTTTACTGTCCTGACTTTGACTCTTTCGCCAGGCCGGATGACTCGGTTCGGAGAGCGCTGACGTAACAGCTCCCAACACCCCGCAGGTCTGGCGAGGGGCTGGATAATGGATTCAATTTTGTCATGATCAGGTCTCCTTCGCCCATTGCTCTTTTTGCCATTGATCCTGCGCGTTAGTCGAGCAAGCCAAGTACGGCACCGCTGCCTTTGATATGAAGCAGAGACTCTCTAGCCTGGATGTGCGGGCGATTGCCCATGAGCTCCAGCAGAGCCTGGTCACTCTGCGCCTCTCCAACATCTACGACCTCAGTTCCAAGATCTTCCTCCTGCGCTTTGCGAAGCCCGACCTCAAGAAGCAGCTCATCATCGACTCGGGCTTCCGTTGCCACCTGACCGACTTCTCGCGCCCGACCGCCCCGGCCCCGAGCCAGTTCGTCGCCCGCGTACGCAAGTTCCTGAGGACCCGCCGCTGCACCGCCGTCTCGCAGGTCGGCACCGACCGCATCATCGAGCTGCAGTTTAGCGACGGCAGCCTCCGCCTGTTCTTCGAGTTCTTCGCCTCGGGCAACATCATCCTCACCGATGCCAATCTCAACATCCTGGCGCTGCTGCGCAACGTCAAGGAGGGCGAGGGCCAGGAGCCCCAGCGCGTGGGGCTGGCGTACTCCCTCGACAACCGCCTGAACTTTGGCGGCGTGCCCGCCTTCACTAAAGAGCGCCTCCGCGATGCTCTGGAGACGACCGTGAAGAGGGCTGCCGCCGCCGCCGCCGCCGCTCCCAAGAAGGGAAAGAAGGCTGGTGGTGACCTGAGGAGGGGCCTGGCGACGACAATCTCCGAGCTGCCCCCTATACTCGTGGACCATGCCTTCAAGGAAAACAACTTTGATCCCAAAGCAAAGCCCGCAGACATATTAGAGGACGAAGGTGTTTTTGACGCCCTGTTTACAGCGCTCGAGCGGGCGAGGGGCATCATAGACGACATTACAAGCTCGGACACGGTCAAGGGTTACATCGTAGCAAGGAACCCCGATGTGGCCGATGCTGGGGCTGCCGCGGAAGGCGCGGTGGTTAAGCCATTTGCGCCAGAATTGAGTAAAGGACTGCTGTACGAGGACTTTAGCCCTTTCCTGCCGCAGCAGTTTGCCGGCGACCCATCAAATGTCGTGCTCACGTTTGAGGGCTTCAACAAAACCGTGGACGAGTTTTTCTCATCACTCGAGGGCCAGAAGCTCGAGTCGCGTCTGACTGAGCGGGAGGCTGGGGCGAAGCGCAAGCTTGATGCCGCAAAGCGGGAGCACGAGAAGAGGATAGAAGGCCTCCAGGAATACCAGCTGCTGAACCTTCGCAAGGCCGCTGCCATCGAGGCCAACGTTGAGAGGGTGCAGGAGGCCATGGACGCCGTCATCGGCCTCCTCGAGCAAGGAATGGACTGGGTCGATGTTGGAAAGCTGGTCGAGCGTGAGCAGAAACGCCACAACCCTGTTGCCGAGATTATTGAGCTTCCCATGGACCTTGCCAACAACACCATCACGCTCGTGATTGCCGAACAGGACGACGTCGATGATGATTCGGAAGATGGCTACGAGACTGAGTCGTCTGCTTCCGACGACGACGACGATGCTGCTGCTGTGCAGACGGGCAAGGCCAAGACCCTCGAGGTGGACATCAAGCTCAGTCTCACCCCATGGGGCAACGCTGGCGAATACTACGATCAGAAACGCAGCGCCGCGGTCAAGCAGGAGAAGACGGTGCAGCAGTCTTCGATTGCGCTGAAGAGTGCCCAGGAGAAGATTGCCAAGGATCTTCAGAAGGGACTCAAGAAGGAGAAGCCCGTCATGCAGCTTGCCCGGCGTCAGATGTGGTTCGAGAAGTTTCACTGGTTCATATCGTCTGACGGCTACCTTGTTCTCGGCGGCCGTGATGCGCAGCAAAACGAGATTTTGTACCGGCGCTATCTCAAACGCGGCGATGTCTACGTGCACGCTGACCTGCACGGTGCGCCGAGCGTCATCATCAAGAACAACCCGCGCACGCCCGACGCGCCTGTGCCTCCGTCCACTCTGTCACAGGCGGGCCAGCTCGCAGTCTGCGCGTCGAGCGCCTGGGAGTCCAAGGCTGGCATGGGGGCGTACTGGGTGGGGGCAGACCAGGTGTCCAAGTCCGCGCCGACGGGTGAGTTCCTGCCGACGGGCAGTTTCATGGTGCGGGGCAAGCGGAACGAGCTGCCGCCGGCGCCGTTGATCGTCGGGTTTGGTGTCATGTTCCGCATAAGCGACGAGAGCAAGGCCAAACATACAAGGCACCGTGTTTACGAGTCTGCGGAAGGCGAGCCCTCGACTGCCCCCAAGCCATCGCCTGGGACGGAGGCGGCGGCGGATGATGATATAAGTCCACAGGACGCAGTTGGGGTGGGTTCTGAAAGTGACTCGGATTCTGAAGATAAGGATGACGGTGTCGGCTCGACAAGGGCAAATCCGCTACAGTCAGGCACCGGCAATGACGAAGATGTGGATGAGAAGAGTGACGACGAAGAGACCGCGCCACCTGCTGGACACATGGCTGAGCTGCAGGTCTCTTCCAAGCCCGACACGAAGGAGGCGGATGCATCTCAAGGTCAGGCTGGGGATGGCGATGGTGATGACGATGGCGCGGCAGAGAATGGAGATCAAAGTGACGACAATGAGACAGAGTCTGTACTAAACACGCCCGCATCATCAGTCGCCCCGCCCGCGCAGCAGAAAAAAGGCCCTTTAAAGCGAGGTCAGCGCACCAAGGCCAAGAAGATCGCAGCCAAATACAAGCACCAGGACGACGAGGACCGGGCGGCCGCTGAGGCGCTTCTCGGTTCCGCTGCGGGCAGGCTCAAGCGCGAGGCTGAGGCTAAGGCTAAAGCGGAGGAGGAAGCCGCTCTAGCAGCCGCTCGCGAGCGCCGGAAGGAGCAGCTTAAACGGCAGCAACAGGCGACGGCAGCGCACGAGGAGGCGAGGCGGCGGCAAATGGAGGAGGCCGGCGGCGACGGTGAGGACGGCGATGGAGACGCTGACGGCGGCGGCGGCGGAGGGCCGACGGAGCTCTCTACGCTCGACTCGCTGGTGGGCACGCCGCAGGCGGGTGACGAGATCCTCGAGGTGATACCCATCTGCGCGCCGTACGCGGCCATGGCCCGGGTCAAGTACAAGGCCAAGCTGCAGCCCGGGATGCAGAAGAAGGGCAAGGCGCTCAAGGAGATCATCGAGAGCTGGAAGGCGGCTTCGGGCAAGAAGGGCGTCGTGGACGAAAACGCGCGCGACCCGGAGCGCATGTGGCCGCGCGAGGTCGAGCTAATCAAGGCCATCAAGCCCGAGGAGGCCAACAACTGCGTGCCGGTCGGCAAGGTCAAGGTCATGATGTCGGGAGGCGCGGGCGGCGGGAAGGGAGGTGGCGGTGGCGGTGGCGGTGGCGGGAAGGGTGGGAAGGGGAGTAAGAAGAGGTGAAGGGGGTACTGTTGGTGAATGGTCATTCTGGGTAGTCCTGGACTCACGTTGTTTGCATAAAGCCAGTCTCTCAAGGGTTGATGGCTTGAGCGGTCACTGAATCGACATAAAGGTATATCTGAAACGGCTTTCACAGGCATCTATCTACTTGATGATCAGCGTCTTATGGGCTAACACAGCAGGAGGTTGACATGAGCATTGATGTGATCGATAAACCCTACCTGGAGAGTCCAGCCAAGGCGCACTAGAAAGAAAAACAAATCAGACGCTGCGATTCGTATGCTGGATCATCACATATGTGTGCTCAGATCTTCATGGTGAAGCTGAGCTCAAGCGTGAAGTCCCGAGACCTGCCGCCGTCCGTCACGAAAATCCGCCCGTGCCCTCGTAAACCGTCAGCGTCCCGACCGCCTCGGCCGTTTTCTTCACCGGCGATGGGCGCGCGCCGCATCTCGGTACCAGTATGGCTGATAGCGAGCGGCCCGCAGCCGCAGCCCGATGCCGCCGCCGCCGTCAGCATCTGTGACTGACGACGCCACCCCCCCCTCCGCTTGCGAGGCACCGGGCCGCGGGCCTTGGGCCCTCAGTAGCCCCGCGAACTATGGTGGCGTCGTGTCGCCGGCCAGCGGCACGTGGAAAGCGCCCTTGCAGCCAGGGGAGGGGGTCGCACCCGTTGACGGCGTACTTGATCTTGGCGGTGGGCATGTCGCAAAGGCGGATGGTGGCTTGTTCAGCAATAGGCACGCCGTGAGGACTGCGTGGCGACCTGGCAGCCCCTAGGAGTAGGAGCAGCCTTGAAGGTTCATCATTGATGTCGCTCTTGATATTCATCTCTCGGAGTTGTTTCCCCATATTGCCCTCTGTCCTTGCCAAGTCCTTTTGGACGTTGTGGGGGACTCGGTATGCCGGACTGTATCTACTTGGGTATGTGTGTACTACGGCTCACGGGAGGTACGTATCGGCGATCACGTAGAAGAGACTGACGGCCTTTCTGGAGCGCCATGTGTATCAGTAAAGAATGTTAATGTCACGGCGTGGAGGGGAGGGGAGTACATGTACACATACATGGTGGCAGAAAGCGCCCAATGAGGGACTGTGTGTGTGGGCTTGCTCTGGCGGGTAGTTTATTCTCGAAGACCTGTTTTGACGAGGACACTAGTTTAGTTCGAGCAACGCGGCGAAAGGGCTGCGATGTCCCTCCCCCATATATCCAGTCCATGACGACTGCATCTTGTTGTTTATTCGGCACTCAGTTTTGCTGCCAGCGGGATCTTGTGACCTCTTGTGTCGAGCTGACTGTTTATAAAGGGCCATCATTGCAGCAAGGAGTTGCACGGCCAAGAGCAAGATGATCTTGATCTGGTCCATCGATTTGCCGGGCAGATTCCGCGCTTTCCCTTTCCATCCCATCCCTTCTCTGGAGAGCCTTTCTCATGAGAGGACATCTCGACCGCGTCATCTCCCATTTTATTCTAGTAGCCTTGCTCAGGCACGGCGGCGGCGCAACAGTCGCGGTCTTGGTGGGTGCCGACATCATCATCGGGGTCCTTCTCGAACACTGAGCATCTGTCCGCGATATCCTGGGCAGGCGTAGCTTTGTCAGTGCGGGCTCTAGCAGCAGCGGCTCAAGCGGTGATTCACGTACCTGTGCCACTGTGACGAGGTTGCCGCAATGCTCGTCGTCATGGTCTGGTGGAGCTCGCGCGTGGATGCCGACTGCCTCGCTGGCGTGGTAGGAGACATAATCGGCGTCGCGGTGGGTGCGCATGCCTAACAAACTCATATCAGTAGGGGTTTGGAAACGTGACTTTCAGTCTCTTTGAGCCGGGAGGTAATGGTACGAATGCAGAAAATTTCGCCAAACTAGGATCCCCCAGAATCCCACATCTCCTTGGATGTATCTTGGACTAGCCTTCACTCGGTGGGATGCTGGATCCCTAGGACCTCGTGGACAGCCCAGCCAGTAAACGGCGTACTAGTTCTGTTTGGCAGCAACCTTCACATCCTTTTGCTTCGGCCCGTTACCGAGCTTTCCGTATTGTACACAAGGGGCTCGCCGTGAGCCGCATGCGGTCGAGGTCCTTGTGTTTGAAGCGGAGGTCGCTTAAGAGCAGCGGGGGTGCTTGATGGCAGCGCAAGGAAAATTTAAAGCTGGGAGGAATGCGGACGGGCGGTACCAATCGTTTACCAAATGAGCTATGTATCGGCTGGTGGCTGCGTGTGGTAGTAAAAGTCGACCGAAAAGGGAAAGAAGTTAGTCTGGGTGGCAACCGGGGTTAGCTAAAGGAGTAAAATTGAGGATGAAAGGGAGAAATGGAAGAACCTATGGTGTTTGTATGGATTTTACCGCTTTCGAAGTCCGGTTGTAGTTTAAGGGGGATTGTCTGCATTAACGTAGCAACCAACGGAATACATAGCCTTAAATAGCAGGCCATACCACCCATTTCTACCTACGACCTCAACAAATTAGCCTTTTTAGTTGTGAACTCAGGAACCTCTGCCAGACCTGTGGAATGACGCCAAGAGAGCAACCTAGGAGAAAGGATTATACATCTTTCTGCAGTACAGCCCTTGAAATTCCCCATTGCCAAACCGAAAGCTCAGGATTCAGGACGTGGTATACATCAGCCCAAAGCCAACTGTGTCGACCTCTTCTCGGAGTTCCCTACCCGCTGTGCTTAAAAGAGACTGAAATATACCAGCAAGAGGTGATGTAACAAAGCAGTGCGTACCTTCTCCATCAGGTCGCCGTAACATCCAAAGCACGAAGCCGAGCGACCTGCCCGGATGACCCCCCGCCCTCCCGCAGCCGTCAGCCAAGGGCAACCCGGCTACCTGCGTGCGCACATGCATGATCTGGAGCGCGGCAGCCCAAGTCATCGGTGCACCAGTGTCTTCCCGTCGCCAGGGCGCGCGCGAGATTCTCGTGCTCTCTCTCTCTCTCGGCCGTTGTGCGACGGCGAGGCGGGGCGGGGCGCTTCCCGCACGACCTGAGGATCAGCTGGGGCGGGGGGCTTGTTGCCCAGGAATATATATATATATATATCTATAAGATGATAGGCACCGGTCCGTCCCCTATTATACAGTCGTCGGGGAGCCGACGATGCAAACTACGGGATCGACGGAATAATCTTCCGGCCTAGTCATGAGCGCTCCCAACACACTCGGGTTGGGAACTCTCGCCTTGGGCTGGTGGCACAGCCGCAGGTGACCGGTCGCAGCAGCAACCGGACGCTAGGGGGTGCGTCATGTCTCGCACTGAGGCTTGGGGCATGAGAAACTGGGACATTGCGCTTTTGCCTCCTGCCTGTTCCCGCTACAGTCAGGACAAGAAGAAAGACCACGAGGAGTCACAGCGTTCCACTTGCTACTTGGACATCTGGGAGGCTGGGCCATGCCGGGATGTGTGGAGGAAAAGAAAACACAGGCGGTCAAAAGTTTAGGACAACAGCAGCGCCTTCTTCACTCGTCAGTCCATACGATGGCTTGTGCCAAAGATCATCTTTAATGTGGGTTTAGAGGCCTGAAGGGCCACGCAAGTCCCCAGAACTGGCAGCATGAGGCGGTTCGTCTGCCGACGGCAGGCATGCGTGCTGGTCTAGACAGATGCAAATATGTACAGAATCGTGGCCCCCGAGGTAATGAAGACATATGCCGTAATATCAAGCCAGTGCTACATTGGGCTCGCGCGAATAAATCACCTCGTGATGATGGGCAGCGGAACAGTAGGGAGCCTTCCGAGCTCAAAAGACTCCCGGCGACTGTCCGACTGCAAAGGCTGGCCAAGGTCGCCCCTGGTGACCCCAAGCGAGGCCTCGATCCTGGCCATGTCCAGAAGCTCCTGCTCGTTGGCGCCATCAGTGGCAGGCATCATCTGCTTAGGATTCCAGCCCATGGGCGGCGACGGTGGCGGTAGCTGGCCGGGCGGTGGCTCGGTCTCGTAGGTACAGAGGCTCAGGGCGAAGGCGACGGCCGCGGCAATGGCCAAGACCATCATCTGCTCCGTGAAGGCCGCCTTGTAAACTGTTCGTGCCTCGGCCCGCGCCGGCCCTGGGAGCTGCAGCACGCTTGTGGGAATCCGGCGCAGAGCCTCTGCCTGCTCGGGCGTGAGGATTCCGCCCTCCGCCGTCGACCCCAGCCTGCCGCCGCTTTGCGTCGTCGTGTTGAAGATGGTGGTCCAGATGCCGAGTCCGATGGCTGAGCCCAGGACGCGAGCCTGGGCTACGGCGCCATTGGCGACCGCCATGTCAGCGTCTCTTGCTTGCAGGTTGGCCATGATGGTTGTCGACGCCAGGCAGAGGCCGAAGCCAAGACCGAGGACGACCTCGAAGCCGTACATGGCCTTGATGGCCGATTCCGGAGCCATGCTTTCCAGGATTGTCATGAGGGATGCGCCTGTCGTTATCAAGCTAGTGCCCAGGACGAGGGTGAAGGTCGTACGGTTCTTTTGCATCGAGAGCGGCCCGGCAACAAACGAGCCCACGGCCACGGCGGCGAGCATGGGGAGGAGGTCGACGCCAGCCATCATCACGTTCTTGCCCTCCAGTATCTGTGATCGCTCGGGGATCATGACGACGGCTGGCATGAAGACGAACCCCACAAGTACTGTAACGCTAAGCCGAGGGGTTTACTCTGTTAGTGGGGTGAACGGTGGCGAAAGGTAGCTGGTCTGGAGCCAGCGAGCAAGTTATCGTGTTTTGCTTACAACAGACAGGCAACATAGACTCGATGTGTAGCCAGGGACATGGGAAATATGGGCGCGACGCGGCCGCCTCTCGCGTGAAGGAACGCTTCCCACCCCCAGAAGGCGATGCAGCAAAGCAGCGAGAGTGTCAGGTTGACGGCGATGGGGACCGAGTTCCAGTGATACTTCATGGACCCTGCCTCCTGAATCGCGTATACCAACATCATGCTCGCGGCGAGGAGCAGGAGGGCGCCAGGGAAGTCGATCATGCCGAAGCTTTGCAGGATGGTGGTGGTGTTTTGTTGCCGCCGTCGGGGGTATAGGAGGAATAGTCCGGCAGCTGCAACCACCCCAAAAGGGATGCTGTATAATCGTTAGCCCAGCTGAGCGAGGGTTATTAAGCTGGCTGAGTCCTGCACGCTCAAAGACAGCGCGGCCGCCCGTGGGCTGGCGCATGAACTTGGTACATGGGAGGTCTAGACATACTTGATGAGATATAGCACCCTCCAGCTGCTGCGGTGCGGGACAACGCCTCCCAGGGACGGGCCGAGAACATATGATATGGAGAGGGTAATTGCGATACCCCCTCCTACCAACTGCCAGCGACGCCTCGGGATAACCTCGTGGAGACATATTATAGGCAGGCTGTAGAGGCCGGCGCCGCCTATCCCCTGGAAAGCCCTCATCACGATCCTAGACGGCCTTGGTTAGTAGACAGTCACGCAGATGGAAGGAGAAAGGGATCGTTGCTAGCAGTAAGTTTGCTACACTTACAGCTGGTTCATAGTCTGCGCAAGACCGCAACCTAGCGAGAAGACGGTGAAGAGGAGCCAGGAGACCTCGAGCATCGCGAGCCGACCAAAGATGTCGCTGAGCTTCGCAAAGATAACGGAAAAGCCTGCAGTCGAGGAGGAGAGCCCACGAGTCTGGTCAGAAGTCGGAAACATGTTTGAAGGCGAGCAGATCAAGTGAAGTGGATAGTCGTTAGATGGAGCTGGGGTGACACATACCCATGTAGGTCAGCAGGTATGATAGCATTATCCAAGTCGCCTCGGAGAAGCTCCCGAGGTCCTGGGCAGTCTCAAGTAGGGAGGTCGATACGATAGTCGTGTCGATGAGGGAGAAGAGGAGAGAAGTAAGCAGCCTGTTTTGCCCAGAGTTAGCTGTGATGGGGGCAAATGGAGGCCCAAGTAGCAGGGCCCAAGACCTTCCACCTAGAGTCAACGTACATTCCAACGATGGCAACGCAGCGTGCCGTGCCAAGCGTCTCCTCCTCCGGGGGCGTGACGAAGCTCTCGCCGCCGCCTACTCGGCCGTCGCTGCTCTCGCTCTCGCTGGGAGGACTGGGCCTCAGGGCCTCCTCCATGGAGTCGCTTCTTCTCAGGCTGCGGCGGTGTACCGAGAGCCGGTTGGCTAGGCTGCTCTGCCTGGGCGGGACGCCGATGCTGCTGTGCCGAAGAGGGACGTGTGCTTCCGGCATGTTGGGCAGCGGGAACGGCGACTGCAGCAGCAGGGAGGACCGCTTGACTGTCGAGCTCGACATGGTGGCTGCTTGGGGGCACTCGAGCCCAGTGACTTTTGAACGGAATATCTCGCGCTTTTGGTAGTCGAGCCGGAGACTGGCGTCGATACTGTGTAGGTGACGTTCTAGATGACGTTCCCCCTTGAGACCAAGTGAAGGCGCTTGGCATAGGAAGCTGGTACAAAATGGACCAATGACAAGGATTTCGGATCTGTACCCGACACTGAGCCAAGGTGGGGGTTGAAGAGCTGTCGCGACTGGCTCGTAGGTGAGGTTGAGGTCGAGGTGGTGTGCCCTCCTCGCTTGTGGCTGTGGGTCGAGGGCGGTGGCGCAGAGACTGGTCAGGCTGTTTCCTTTCCTCTGGTGGCAGCACGGACCCGGGGGTGGGCGACGGATACCGTTGCGGCTGGGCTTAATGAGGGGGCCTGGGGCCGACTGTCCTCGGGGACACGCCGATTTTGTATCTCAAGCTGGGATAGCATGTAGCGGGCCGAGTCCTGTTATAGCCGTCTGGGATCGATATGGAAACGCCAGTCAAGATCAGGACAACGTTGCATCGGAGCACATGTCTCTGCTCTACTCGCGCAAGAGAGACCAGTGACTGGCCTGTCGGCCGCCTCAGGAAGCGAGCTCCCCTCCCCTGTCTTCCTCGACCGGCTGGCCCAGGATAAGTGAGAAGGTGCCCCTCCGTGGTGATTGATGCAGCCACCCTGGCCTGTGCCGGACCAGGACAGGCTTTTGAGATTCCGCAGGCGACGAGATCTTGCGACTTGCAGAGGCCCCCGTCTTCTTCGTGATGCAGGCACGGGAATCTGCATTCGTGGCGGGGCACTGATCCGAGGACACAGCGCCGGCCGGCCGACTGAGAACCTAATCTGAGAGCCACCTAGATCCGTGAGTGACGCTACACTCTCGAAGCTTTCGTCTCTCTCCCGGGCGGGAAGGCACCTTGATAAGCTGGTACATGGCCGGTATCCAGGCAAGCATGGGTGGCACTTTCTGCTTCGGGGACTCTCCGCTTGGCTGGGCAGGCAAGTTGCCCACAGTTCCTGCCCACAGTTCCTTCCACCTGGGAGTAGTTTAGCTCCAACGCCCGTAGAGAAGATTCCATTCCCGCGTCTCTGCCTCTATGGAAAGTTTTAGTTTGTTGGGTGCAGTCCTAGATGCAAGCAAGAAGAGTACGGCTGCGCACCGAATCCTGATGTGTGTGCGCCGTCGTGCTAGACATGGAGGAGGCGGTTCACAAGGGCCTGCTGTGTGCGGTACCACGTGTGGCCAGTCGATCCATCTAATCAAGGCCGAACAGCCGCTTGTGAGGGCTGAGGAGTCGACACGCACACAAGTAGCACCCACTGTAGACATCGTGACTCTCTTCTTCAGTTCTGGCATTTGCAAGTTCCAGTTACCCAGCCGTGATCGATGCGAGACCTGCCTGCTGGCTACGTAGGGAGGTTGGAAGCAAGGAAAGGCACGCCAAGGCTGGATACAGCTGGGCTGGTCAACACTGCGACATGTGCGTCCCTGTGGCAATCTCGACTGTATTAGCGCCGCACAGACGGGAGGATCAGGAACGCCTGGTAGAGGGTGCTACCGAGTGCTCGCTCTAATACAAAGGCGGGGCTGTACGACCTGGACAGGCCAATGCCGCAGCCCGCTTTGGTGTTGACTGCGACAAAAGCCTGCAGCAACACATGTCCGACTCAGCCAACCCTGCATCCTCCCGTCTCTCCAATGTCGTCGGCAGATGGCTTTCCGCGTTGCTTTCTCAGTACCACTAGTCCAAACTCTTTCGACGTCCATTATGATCTTTTAGGGGATCCTGGAAGCGGCTAGCTATGAGGTTATCCGGGCAGCGGAGATCTGCAGGACCTTGATGGCTACGCAGTCCAAAGAAGTTAGTTTTAAATATCCAACTTTTGAAATGTTCAGCCAAATTCGGCACCCTACGTTAGGTATTCGGCAAAAACATATCGATTACATACCAGTCTTTAATAACCAAAAACGCTACAAACACCCCTAGGCAAAACATATAAAATCGCAAATAAAGGATTACAGCATACTTACTTTTCCATCCTTTTCCCATACCGATTGCCTTTTTGTACTAAAATTATCGTTACGTTGATACCATTAAGACGGCGGATCCTTCGGGTAACCTCTAGATGTCGCCCATTCCGTTGGAGTCCAACGAAACGGCCGTGGCCGGAACTCGCGCCACCATCGCCAGGCACATTGCAAAGGTGATGCGTTGAATCAACCGGGGATCGATGAAGTCCTTGAAGAAGAACGAGGTCGTCACGGCACCGCGGCGGCCAGAGCCAGGGGTCGACGGGAGGACGGGAGGAGCCAAGATGACTCACGAGCCGCTCAGGTCAGGAAGGCTCGCCTGGACGCGAGCGTTGGTCATAGTGCTCTCGGAGGCGGTGACGGCGCGGACCCGGCCATCGAGGGCATCAAGGAAGGCGCGCGAGAGGATGGGGGCGCGGCCCGGGGTGCTGCCACTCTTGATCACGCGTGGGACCAGGGTGTGACA
This sequence comes from Gaeumannomyces tritici R3-111a-1, assembly GCF_000145635.1. Lineage (NCBI taxonomy): Eukaryota > Fungi > Ascomycota > Sordariomycetes > Magnaporthales > Magnaporthaceae > Gaeumannomyces > Gaeumannomyces tritici. The sequence goes on from NW_008804551.1 coordinate 451,614, forward strand.
CTGATCCGCCGTGACGGCGACGAGGTTCTTGTAGGCGCGGCAGAGGCGCGCGGACTGAGCGTACTCAGCTCATTATCAACGTCTTAAAGAAGCATTGCCGTCTGCGGGGAAACCTGCAACAACTCCCTCAAGATACTGCGTGATGGGTTGTCAAGTCTGGCGCTCCCGCCATCTATTACAGGTATCAAGATCCGGCCGATCCGGCCAACGACACGATCATCCCCGAGCACTTTCAGCCGACTTTCTTTTCCACACTCTGGCCGATGCGAGTATCTGCACACGCGCGCGATGCGATGGATATTCTTGCCTCTTGGCAAGGCTGAGCTCCTTAGTACAAGGGTTAGGGTCGCATTTAAGGGGCGGCTTCTTGCGTGGCATCTGTGGCTTGTCCAACTGGGCAATGGCGGCCATCATCAACGTTCCATTATTACAAGGCTGACGTACGGGCCTCCCTTGCTCCGTTAGTGCCATTCATATCTTTCCTGTCTCGCTTCCACCTTCCAGTTGCGCCGCCCTGGGCTACGGTTTCTTGAAGCTGCTGTCATTCTCTTGCCCAATGCGACTGGCAGCAATCAGATATAGCCCTGTTACATGATAGGAAGATCATCCTTGAACCAGGCTGTAAAATGCTATTCTCAAGTCCGCTTGTCCATCTGTGCTATGCGTCTCTTCTGCGGAGTGTCTGCTTTGGCCCTATCATTACTGGAATGTTGGCACATTCCAATGGCACAGATATAGTAGCCGGAAGGTGATTGTAGTGCCCGCAAGATACTGCTTGCTACAGCCTCTTCTCCGGCTGGATTTCGTTATCATGTGCCGCTGGCTCGATAGGGCGAATGCTGCTTCTCTCGGGCTCCTCACTTGCTCGTAATATAACTGATCCGCCATACTCGCCAAGTGTGTTAGTTGTCTAAACTCCCCAAGACCTTGGGCAGCATGGAGCACATTTTCTAGTCTTACCGAATGAGCGAGATGCCTCTGGTGGCAAGCAGGCTGGCGAGAATCGAGTACTATTCCGAGTGGGAAAAGTGGTAGTCCCATCGGCGTGGGTGATAGTTTTGACATTAGCAGTCTCGGTCTACCTTCCTACTACTTTGCACAGGCCTGGAGAGCTTAAGAAGACGGTGAAGGGCGGCGGCGGCTATTCCGTGCTTATGCGGCTTTGCTATTGTTGCCCAATGTTCATGTCAGCTCATCCATCATTGTCACCATAATGCGCGGTTCTGGATGGTGGTTACGGAGGGGAGGGAAACTCTCTTGTGCAAATGTTGAGGACCTTTAGGGCAGATATAAAGTTTGAAGTACTCCAAACGAAGTGGGAACGGGATGCAAATGTGTCTGGTATGGCGCCAGGAATAGCTGGCCAGGCCAAAAGGACAAATAGGGATAAGGAAGAATGCTGGGCCTAGTGGGGGGTAACTTCCGCCATTTCGTACGGTACCCTCCGCTTCCAGGACGTTCTTGCCCGTATGCCACACCGGGGGCCTGCCCACTAACTTGGGCCCCCTTGGAAAAAAGAACTTGTGGGTAAAAACAGCCTCCCCCGTTGAGTACCTACCCGCAGTTCCCTACCCGCCTCTGCCCCCACCCTAGCACGGTTGGAACCAGAGACTAGAGCGAGGCTCTAGATTTTGATAGAGCTCGCAGCTTCTCTTCCCTCCTGCCCCTCCTTCTCTTCCCTGCACTTCTCTTCCCTACCCTTTCCTTCCCTGCTTTCCCTCCCCTCACCTTCCTCCAACATGGCCGCGATCGCGATCGTCGGCATCGGCTGCCGGTTCCCGGGGGACGCCTCCAACGTGGAGGAGCTCTGGGGGCTGATGGCGGAAGGCCGCAGCGCCTGGTCCAGGATACCAAGGTCGCGGATGAACGCGGCCGGCCACTACCATCCGGACCCGAGCCGCCAGGGCAGCGTGAGTAGACCCTTCTCCGTGATTCAGCGCCGCCGCCGGAACTTGGTTTTATCCCGAGTCCGATATTGTTTGTTGATCACCAGCCGCTGACCTCCCCTGACAGTTCCACATCAAAGGAGGCCACTTCCTGAAGCAGAACGTGGCAGCGTTCGACCCATCGGTAAGATAAAAGCACCACCATCTCTCGCTAGTTCGCTCTGCTGGCTCAGAGACGCTGACGTTGATAATTATTCTGAAGTTCTTTGCCATATCTCCAAATGAAGCAACAGCCATGGACCCCCAGCAGAGGATTCTTCTCGAGGTCACGTACGAAGCAATGGAGAGTGGTAAGTGTTTAATATGCCTTCCTTCCCCAGCAAGCTCTTCCCAGCTAACATGATATCCGTAGCTGGAATTCCACGAGAGTCTTTGGACGGGAGCGATACCACCGTCTGGATTGGCTCCTTCGTCAAGGGTGAGTGCCTTCTTTGATCCCCTGGTCTGCCAGTTGCTCTCGAGTCTAACCCTGTCTCTCCAGACTACGAGCAAGTGTGCCTCCGGGACCAGGACGACGCACCTCAGTATGCTGCAACTGGAAACGGCATCGCTATTCTTGCGAACCGCATATCCCACAGCTTCAACCTGACTGGAACAAGCCAAACGGTCGACACTGGCTGTAGTGCCAGCCTCGTCGCTATTCACCAAGCATGCCAGAGCTTGCTGAGTGGAGAGTGCTCAACGGTAAGTCCCCTCTGAGGACAACTCCTCCTTGTCCGCTCCTCTCTCGTCATGCTAGTGGATGTAGTCTAACATGAAGCGCGCGGCATAAAGGCAATCGCGGGCGGCGTTGGCTTGATCCTGACACCAAACACGATCCACCCAATGACTTCTCTTGGATTCCTGAGCGCCGAAGGGAAGAGCTTTGCTTTCGACTCCAGAGCGGATGGATACGGCCGCGGTGAAGGCGCCGGCATTGTCATTCTTCGCAGACTGGAGGACGCCCTGGCAAGCAGTGACACCATTCGTGGTGTGATTCGCTCAACCGTGAGCAATCAAGACGGCCGCACTCCTGGTAAGCTTTTATTTCCAAGATATGTCTCGGTGCCAGACTTTGTTGCCCATGCTGACAAGCTTCACTTTTCGTGAACACTCAGGCATCACTCTTCCAAACATGGAAAGCCAAGCAGACAACATCATCCAGGCTTATGACAAGGCCGGGCTTAATCCACTCAGAACGGGGTTTGTTGAGTGCCATGGAACAGGAACAAAAGCGGGCGACGTTCGGGAGCTACGAGCCGTTCACCGATCCATCACCAGCGGGCGACACATTGACGACCCCGTGTTTGTGGGATCTATCAAGACCAACATCGGACATCTCGAGGGCGCTGCCGGAGTTGCAGGCCTCATCAAGGCTGCCCTTGTGGTCGAGAAGGGAATCATACCCAAACATCTCAACTTCGAAAAACCCAACACCGAGATCGACTTCTCAGACTTGCGGGTTCGTGTTCCTATGGAGCTGACGCCCTGGCCAGAGCAAGGCCTCCGACGAGCGAGCGTCAACTGCTTCGGGTTCGGTGGCACGAACACCCACGCCATCGTCGAGGATGCCGCGCACCATCTGGCAGAAGCTGGACTGCGAGGCTTTCATGCATGTCACCTTTTCGAGAGCTCCAACACTTGCCCTTCAACCTCCCAAACAAGTCTGAATGATGAGCCTCGGCTGTTTGTGTACTCTGCCCACGAGAAGAATCGCGTGGGAGTGGTGGCCAGACTTCACGCATCCTATTTCCGCAAGAAGCTCAACCAAGAAGACAGCAGCGACCTCATGGACCGGTATGAACACACCCTCCTCAACCGACGGTCGAGACTGGAGTACAGATCCTACATTATCAGTCGAAACCACCAAGACCTTGTCAAGAAGCTGTCCGCCGGCGCAGTCGGAGCTGTCATCCAATGCCCGCGAGACACCAACACCCGCCTTGCCTTTGTCTTCTCGGGACAGGGCGCCCAGTGGTGGGCCATGGGGAGGGAGCTCCTGGACTACCCTGTATTCCGAGACAGCATTGAAGCTGCCTGTCGGTATATGCACAAATCCCTGAATGGAAGCCCAACCCTGCTCCATGAGCTAGAAGCCAGCACATGCGAGGATGACTCAATCATCGACCTACCACATCTATCGCAACCACTCACGACAGCGATACAAGTAGCCCTCGTCGACCTTCTCCAAGCAAGCAACATCATGCCAGCAGCTGTTGTAGGACACTCGTCAGGCGAGATCGCGGCTGCATATGCTTGTGGCATCATCAGCAGAGAGAGCGCATGGAAAGCTGCTCACTTTCGTGGACACTGCGTCGCAGAGTGGCAAGCCGACAAGTCCCAGCCAACGGGCAAGATGCTCACGGTCTACCTATCTGAGCAAGAGGTCCAACAGTACCTCGACATTGTCCCACCCGGCTCGGTCGGGATCGCATGCTACAACGGCCCAAGGTTTTTGACCCTCTCCGGAGACCAGGAAGCCATCCTCGACATCGAGAAGGAGCTCAAGAGAAAAGGTCTCACCAGCCACCTGGTCAACGTCCAAGCAGCCTACCACTCGCACCACATGAACGCGATAGCCGGCAGCTACCGCCAAGCGATCGGACAAATCGAGATGCAGATGCCGCCCGTCGATGGAGCCAAGATGTACTCGTCGCTAACGGGGTCGGAAATCCTGCCCAACGACCTGCACGCCGACTACTGGGTCAAGAACCTCGTCTCCCCGGTCCTCTTCGACAAGGCCGTTACGGCGATGGTGCAGGCCATCAAGCCCGACGTGGTGGTGGAAGTGAGCCCACGGGTCGTCTGGGCCACCACCATTGGCCGGATCCTCAGGGCCATGGGCCACCCAGTCTCGGTTCCCTGCCTGTCGGTGCTGCACAAGGGCGCCAACGCGGCCGAATCGGCCCTCAACCTCCTCGGCGACCTCTGGGCCCGAGGCTGCGATATCGAGACGGGCTGGGCCCGCGGCGGCGGCGACGGCGGTCGTGGCGACGGAGGCGAGAGGTCGCAGGCTGCGCTGCCGCTGCAGCACCTGTGGGACCTCCCTCCCTACCCCTGGAACCACGACAGGAAGTTCTGGTCCGAGTCCAGGATCTCCAAGGGCCACCGGTTCCGGGCCCACGGCCGCGAGGACCTGATCGGGGCGCCGGTGAACCCGGGCATGCCGACGGACCCGGCCTGGCGCGGCTTCTTCCGGCTCGGGGAGAACCCCTGGATAGAAGACCACCAGGTCCAGGGTGCCATCATCTACCCCGCGGCGGGCCTGGTGGCCATGGCGGTGCAGGCGGCGGTTCAGCTGGCCGAAGGCTCGGGCCGGGAGGTGGTGGGGTTCGAGGTCTCGAATTTCGAGATCTTGAGCCCTGTCATCATCCCGCGCTCGGCCGACGGCATCGAGCACGCGATCCTGACGCGGCCGGCGGCGGTGGCAGCGGCCGAGGGCGGTCCGGTGGCTCGTCGGGCCTGGGCAGCCCACGAGTTCAGCATCGTGACCGGGACGGGGGGCCAGGCCCACCACAAGCACGCGCAGGGGCTTGTGACCATTCTGTACGGTGGCGGCGGCGGCGGCGGCAGCAGCCAGCAGGGCGCCGAGGGTGCGTTGGGGTTCGATCCCCCACAGCTGCGCCGCGAGTACGAGGAGGCCAGGTTCCTGTGCGGCGACGTGGTGGCGCCCAGGCACCTGTACGAGCGGCTGGCGGGGCTGGGGCTGAACTACGGCCCCATGTTCCGCAACATGGTGGCGGTGGCCAGGGGCCAGCTCGGCACACACCAGTGCCACAGCGAGATTCGGGTGCCCGACACCAGGGCGGGGATGCCGCTGGCGTGGGAGTACCCCCACGTCATGCACCCGGCGACCCTCGACGCCATGGTGCAGACCGTCTTCGCCCTCGGGGAGGACGAGGCCATGATGCCGTGCTCCATCCGGAGCGTGTTCATCTCGGCCAAGTCGCCCCGGGCGGCCGGGGACCGGTTTGTAGGCTACACCAAGGCCCGCGGCGCCGGCCCGAGGCAGGTGTCGGCCGACGTGGCCATGTTCGACGCGCGGGCGGCGGCGGCGGACGAGCCCATGGTGGTGGTCAAGGGGCTCTTGCTAAGGTCAGCCCGCCCAGCCGACGGCCTCGGCCACCTTCCGAACCACCGCAACCTCTGCGCCGAGGTTGTGTGGAAGGAGGACCTGGGCGGCAGCGCGCCAGAGAGCCTCGAGACCTGGCTCGACCTCCGCGGGCACGCGACGCCGTCGCTCGCCGTCCTGCAGGTGGGAGGAGGAGGAGGAGGAGGATCGGCCGCCACCACAGCTACCACCGCCGCCGAGTTCGCCCGCGTGCTGGCGGGCGGGTACGAGACCCCCCGCTTCGCGTCGTACACGCTGTGCGAGTGCCCGGAGGCGGCCATGGCGGAGCTGCAGGCGGCGGGCTCGCTCCCGAGCAGGGTCCTCGAGCGGGTGGCGTGGGACGCGGTCCCGGTGGAGGCGGTGCCCGAGGCGTCGCACGACCTAGTCGTCGCCCTTGTCGAACGGTCCCAGCTCCAGGACATCACCGCCGCGGGGTTGAATCGCGTGCTGGTGCCCGGGGGTCATCTGGTTATGGCGGTGGAGGATGGCGGCGCTGGCTGCGGGGGCGGAGAGGCGGGCCTCGAGGAGCTGAGGTCTGTGCTCGTGTCGGCCGGGTTCGAAGAGGCCGGAACCCTCGCGGGCTTCGGGTCTCTGCCCGAGGGGCAACGCTACATGCTTGCTAAAAAGCCGTCCGCTCCGGCGAGGCTGCCGCCGTCCGCCGCCGGCCCGGCCCACGAGGTGGTCGTGGTGCTGCCGCAGGAGCCGTCTGCCCGCGTCGTCGCGCTCGGCGGGCTCATCGAGAGCCGCATCCGAGGATCGTCCCTGGCCGGCGGCCGGTGCAGGTTCGTGCGCTTCTCGCCCGAACTTGACGCACTCGAGGGCGAGGCCACCCACATCTCGCTCCTGGAGGCGGAGCACCCTTTCATCTTCGGCGTCGACGAGAGCCAGTGGCCGGCGGTGCGGAGGCTGCTCCTGCTGCCCAGCATGATCTGGGTCACGGGCGGAGGCCAGATGTCGGTCCGGGACCCGCGCATGGCGGCGGCCGTCGGGCTCACCCGCACCCTACGATCCGAGGACAGCCAGAGGAGGCTTGTCTCTGTCGACATCGATCTCCAGGCCGACCACGACGACGACAGCACGGTCCGGGCCATCGTGGCGATCCTGCAAGCGAGCATGGCCGAGGAGGGCGGCGGCGGCGGCGCGGCGGCCCAGAAGGAGGTCGAGCACGTCGTGCGGGGCGGCAGGCGCTTCATCCCCCGCCTCATGACCCTCACTGCCCTCAACTCCCTGATTGAGAAGGGCGACGGGCGGCCCGAGCACGTCGAGGACTCTGCACTCTGGCAGCAGGAGGGCGGCGGCGCCGGCCGGCCGCGGAAGCTCGCGCCGGCGTCGGTCGCCGGGTCCGACGGCCTGTACTTTGAGGACGACGCGGAGGCGATTCGGCCCTTGGGCAAGACGGAAGTGCGCGTCAAGATCGAGACGTGCCAGCTCCTGCCCGACGACATGGACGCCATCGCCAACCACAGCGGCGGCGAGGTCGGCTCCGATGCCAAGGGAAGCGTGGTCGAGGTTGGACGAGAAGTGACCAGCTGCCGTGTCGGCGACGCGGTCGTCGTCTTTGCCCGCGGCACCATCAAGACATCTGTGGTAGTTCACGAGAAGTTTGCCTGGACCCTGGACGGGCTCGCCAAGTCCTCCTCACATTTGTCTCCGACAGCCATGCTCACAGCGACGTACGGTCTTGTTGTCTATGGCCGGCTGGAGAAGGGGGAGACGGTCCTGGTGCACGCGGCCGCCTCAGCATATGGCCAAGCTGCCGTTCACATCGCGCGCGCCAAGGGAGCCGTCGTGATCGCCGTGGTTTCGAGCGAGGAACAGCGCCGGGTGGTTCGAGAGAAGCTGCACATGGCCGACAATATGATCCTGAGCGAGGACAGGCGTCTCGCCCTCTCAGTCCAGAGTCTTACAGGCGGAAACGGCGCTGATATCATCTTCAACCCGACGCCCCGTCATCTTGCAGCAAACTTTGAGTGCTGTGCCGAGTGTAAGCAAAGCTCCTCCAGATCACTACCACTTACAAACAAGGTCATCAAGAGCCATACTGACAACTAGAAAACGCGAAATAGATGGGCGTGTTGCGCAGCTGGCATTCAAGTCCCTCGAGGCTCCCGACATGCGCCAGGCGGTGGTCAAGCAGATTTCATTCGAGACTTTCGATATTCACAACCTCGCAAAGCGCCGGCCCGCGATGATGGACAGGACACTATTACAACTGAAGGAACTGCTGCCTCTCAAGACACTCGCCAACATGCAGGCGTACCCCACGCGCGAGCACGGCTTCGACAAGCTGGGCGCTGCCTTCAAGGCGTTCACCGCAGACACATACCTCGGCTCTCACACACTTGTCGCGCACGACACGGCTCGGATCCCGATCCGCATTAAGCTGACTAGGTCGGCCGAGCTGACGGCGGAGGGGACGTACATACTGGTCGGTGGCTTCGGCGGAATCGGACGCGCCATAGCGCAGCTGCTCGTCAAGAAGGGCGCCCGACACCTCGTATTCCTCTCTCGCTCCGGCCCCAAGTCCGAGGCGGCCATGGGCCTGTTGAAGATGCTGAAGTCCCTCGGGGTGACAACGCGCAACGTCCCTGTCGATGTCTGCGACGAAGATCAGCTGCGAGAGGCAGTGGCCACCATCCAGCTAGATATGCCTCCCATCAAGGGCACGATCCAGTGCGCGGCCGTACTACAGGTAAGCCTTCTTCAGCCACAGCTTTGAATACAGCCAAGGGTTTTTTTTTTTTGCTAACCTCAGATGGACGTTCGACCCGCAGGATTCCGCATTCGTGACCATGACGTTCGAAAAGTGGCAAGCGGCCTTCCGCCCCAAAGCGATGGGCTCCTGGAATCTCCACCGCTGCCTGCCGGACGACATGGACTTCTTCATCCTCCTCTCGAGCGCCTCGGGCGTGCTGGGCAACCAGGGGCAGGCAAACTACGCGGCGGGCAACACCTTCCAGGACGCGCTAGCCGAGCACCGACAGCAGCAGACGAGCGACGGCCCGGACAAGAGCAGGACTAACCTCTCGCTGGACCTCGGCCTGGTGCTCGACGCCGGCATGGTGGCCGAGAACGAGCGGCTCCTGGGTGCGATGCTCGCAAACGGCTTCTTCGGCGTGCGCCTGGCCGACGTGCGGTACATACTCGAGCGCGCCATGGCCCAGACGGCGGTGGTCGTCAAGACCCCAACGGAAGGCATCCTCCGGCTGCCCGCGCAGGTCGTCACGGCCCTCGGCACGGGCGGGCTGACGCTGCAGAGCGGCAACGAGGGGGGGCCGCGCCACTGGACCAGCTCGGGCCTGTTCGACTACCTGAACATGGTGGACGTGCCCGCCGACGTCGCAGCCGCCGCCGCGTCGCAGCCCAGAACAACCGCCGCCGCCGCCAGACGGCCCGGAAGGAAGGGCGCCAAGGAGCTGGCGGCCGAGATCCGCGCCGCGCCCTCGCCCGACGAGGCAGGCAACGTCGCCGTCGCGGCCGTGGCGCGCCAGCTGGGCAGGCTGCTGGACAACAACAACAACAGCGGCGGCAGCAGCAGCGAAAGCACGACGATGGACGTGACGCGGTCCACGCGCGACTACGGCGTCGATTCGCTCGTCAAGCTCAACGTCACGCGATGGATCGCTAACCAGACGGGTGTGGCCGTGGGCGACATTGACGACTTTGCGAGCATCCGCGACATTGGACACCACGTCTCCAGGCGCGTGCTCGAGAGCGGCGCCAACGATGCCGAGTGAGATGGCGACAGATCAGGGTCATACCCGAACCTTCTACAAAAAGAACAAAAAAAACAGCTACACTACGCTACGACTTCTTTCTTCACGCTTCAAAAACGAGATTCTGGCGCCTTCTCAAGATGGGTTCTTGAGACTTGTTGCGCACACAGATCTCGAATCGTCTCTTGACTTCTTCTCCGATCGTTGTTTCTTCAAAAAACTCCTCTCTTCTCTGTTTGTCTAAATGTCTCGGCTACTTTCTTCTCTGGCTGGGCGACGCACCTAGCTCGGCATATTGCGTTTCTGATGGGGTTCTAGATGGGTTCAAAGACCTTGCAAAGGGTCGATTTCGAGCTTGAGAGCATACACTTCTTTCCGCTTCAACCTCTTCTCTGTTTCTGTCATGTCCTGTTCGAGTTCTTCAAGGGAAAAGATACACCAAAGATACCACAGGGAGCCAGGAGTTTCGGATACGGAACAGGTCATGGGTCGACCACATGTAGTTTTGAGATACCAGGTCTACCCTGCCAGTTTGCTAGCTCTGATTTCCGTCGCGTCCATGTCGACCTCGACGCGAGAGCAAACAAACAAACATGCAAGCACTTTAATGACATGAACGTGCGTCTCTCCGTGAAAGACAGGCTGAATTATTGGTATTCCCCTTCTATCCCATCCCAGAGAGAAAATCCGTCATTATGCCGAGTAGGCCGTCTATAGAAGTAATACATGGGTTATTGAAGTTTGATGGTTTCGGATGGCTTGCGCGCGCTCCGATCTAGCCTTCTGAGAGAAGGCAGGCAGGCAGGCCTCCTTCTACATGGCCGGGCCTGCGAGGGCCGAGGCATTGGCAGTGGTGCCGACGGCCGCGGCCGCAGCGGCAGCGGCCTTCTCGCCGGCGCGCTTCCGGAGGACGTTCTCGATAAAGGCCTCGCCGGCCTTGTAGGAGGAGCGGACGAGGGGCCCGCTGGCGCAGTAGAGGAAGCCCATGTCGAGGGCGCGCTGGCGCCACAGCTCGAACTCGTCCGGGGTCACGTACTTTTCCACCTTGAGGTGGCGCTTGGTCGGGCGCATGTACTGGCCAAAGGTTACGACGTCGACGTTGGCCTTTCTCAACTCTGTTGGAAGCAACGCAATGTTAGCACGTGAGAGGATAGAGGGAGAGAGAGAGAGAGAGAGAGAGAGAGAGAGAGAGAGAGAGAGAGAGAGAGAGAGAGAGAGAGAGAGAGAGAGAGAGAGAGAGAGAGAGAGAGAGAGAGAGACGA
>NW_008804551.1:463161-515902 GCF_000145635.1 Gaeumannomyces tritici R3-111a-1
GAGAGAGAGAGAGAGTAGAATACAACATACCCCTGAGCGTGTCCCAGACCTCCTCCTCCTGCTCGCCGAGCCCCAACATCAGGCTCGTCTTGGTGATGACGTCGTCGCCCTTGTACTTCTTTATGTCCTCGAGCAGGGCCAGGCTGCGGCGGAAGGTGGCGCGGCGGTCGCGGACGTAGGGGGTCAGGCCCTCGACCGTCTCCATGTTGTGGGCGTAGACGTCGAGGCCGCTGTCGGCGACGAGGCGGGCCATGTCATGGTCGCCGGCGAAGTCGCCCGTGAGGGCCTCGACGAGCAGCGTCGGCTTCTTGGCCTTGATCTTGCGGATCGTCTCGGCAAAGTGGCGGGCGCCGCCGTCGGCCAGGTCGTCGCGGTCGACGCTCGTGAGCACGACGTAGCCCAGCCCCCAGCGGGCCAGGGCCTCGGCCACGTGCTCGGGCTCGTGCGGGTCGAGGGGCGCCGGGTTGCGGTTGGTCTTGACGCTGCAGAAGCGGCAGCCGCGCGTGCACGTGTCGCCCATGAGCATGATGGTGGCCGTGGCGGCCGCCTTGGAGGAGCCGCCCCAGCACTCGGTGATGTTGGGGCAGCGCGCCTCCTCGCACACCGTGTGCAGGCCCAGGCCGCGCAGGTCGGCCTTGATGCTGCGGAAGTTGTCGTTGCTGCCCGGGTTGGGGAGCGGCGTCTTGAGCCACTCGGGCAGCCGCGTGATGGTGCGGCGCCGGCCGGCCGGGCCGACCTCGGCGGTGCGGAGGGTGTAGGCCTCGCTCGGCGACAGCGGGGCGGCGGAGCTGACAAAGTCGGAGAAGGGCGCGACGGTCGTGTCCTTGAAGTACGTCGGCCGGGGGGCGGCGGGGTCTGTTGTTGGTGCTAGTGTGGCGGCGGACTCGCTGCTGCTGTCCCTACTGCTCGCGTTTGTGCCTGTGCTGGCCCCTGGAGAGGAGACGGTGGTTGCGTATGGCCTTTCGGAGCCGACAGATGGGGCGGCGAGGCACCGCCGGAGCGAGCCGACGGCGGAGCGGCGGAGCGTGGAGGGGAGTGCTGATGCCATGGTGGGAGAGGGGCCTCGGGGCCTGGCAGCGGCGGTGCTTTGGAGGTCGTTCGGTGTGTATTATATCTAGGTAGGTACCTACGGATGACCGTCCACACATCAAGGGTTGGCAATCCGACGCACCGGAGAGGCTCCGACGAGGGCGGCCGACCTGAACTGGAAATTTCGTCGCGTGGGGCGCCGCCTTTGCCCGCCACTGGCCGCCAGTCCGGCGGGCACCGTGCCCCCTGCGCTTGGCCAGCGGGAAAGTCACGAGATCCCGCCGTCTCGAATCCTGCAATTGCCACAGCACAATTGCCACAGCACGTGATGCGCTATGCCAACCACGCTGAATGAAGCCTTCTCGCCTGCCTAGAGCCTAAATGCATCTGCTGCATATCAAGCGCATGCTGCACCCGTTGATGCACCTGAGCGCGTGGATACTTTTTGGCAGCTGTCGTTTTTGCTCTCAATAGCCACTGCACGGTTATTCGTTGGCAAAGTCATGAAACCGACATGGAACCTGGAACAACTCGGTCTAGTGTCAAAAGGCAGAGGCCCCTGGACCGATTCATTGGCTGGTTCCCCTGAGTCTGCGTCTGAGGAGCGACAGAATCAGACAGAATGGATTGAATGGCACAAGCATGCAATCGAGTGGGAGAAACACCACCTTCAACCGCCAACCTCTGGAACCCCAAGCACCCAAGGCAGCCAACCACGAAAGCCCCGCAGGCTCCGACTCCAGCCACGCGGGCCTCGTCATGGCGCCAGGCGTCTATTGAATCCCGCTTTTCGGGAAGCGAGGGGCTAAACCACAGCTGCCTGTTCTAGGAAGTCAGTCCACCACCAGCTAGGTACAGTGCTGTACCCGCCACCCAGCGGAGGCTGTCGAGCCGCGTCGGCTTTGCAGCAGCAGGCAGGAGCATTGAAACAAAAGGCCACGGACAAACCAAGGCGCAAGATACACAGAATACACAAATCCGCCAAAAGATCAGGCCGGAGAGCCCGTGTGTAGCAGTGTTGCGCTGCGTCCTGCCGAGCGCTGTTCGCTCTTTGGCCCGATTGTAATTGACAGCCATGACGACAAGCCAAACTGGTTCGTAGGATGTTGCTGGGCCATCGTTTTGTGGCTCGTATCCAAGTCAACGGCTGGGACAGGGGAGGTCCGCTGTTAGGTGGCGACCTGGGCTGTGTAGGGCGCCCCGCCCAGCAGCCTCGGTCGCCCGTTAACAGCAGCCCAGGCTCTCTCGCATGCATTGACTGGGAACCGTGAGGTTGGGGTGGGGCCGCCTCTCTCTGGCCTGGGCCAAGTCGCAGCGCCTCTCGCTCCAAGAAGTCCAGTGCCACCTCAACGCACAGGGTGCCGCCGCCAGAGCAGTGCCGCCGCCAAGTGGGTTCTGTATTTTCCAGGCGCTGGCCCGTTTTCTGTTTCGGGGGCCATTGTCTCCTCCTCTCACTTCAATCACCACCTACCACCTACACCTCCTCCCCCCTCTCTGCACATCTGCGAGCCAGATCGCAAACCCACGAAGCCGTCGTCGCCGTCGCTCGCTCGACTTCTTTTTTTTTCCCTTTCGCATCCGCAGTTTCTATCAAAAGAAGCCGCTCATCGACAAGCCGCGGGCGAATAAACGCATCGCTCGCTCTAAACAGGCGCTCCCGCCAAAGAAACCAACACACCACCGCCACCATGCCTGAGGACGCTCCTTACGACCCCTACATCCCCAACGGCCAGCAGGGCGGCGCCCGCGGCGGCGCCGGTGCCGGTGCCGGAGCTGGAGCTGGTGCTGGAGGCAATGCTAGGACGCAGGCGCTCCAAAGCGTAAGTCATTGAGATGAGCACCAAACAGCAGCGCAGCAGCGCCGACGTCAAACCGCCCGACGCAATCTTGGTTTTGGCCATCGTTCGGAAGTCCGCGGTCGACCCCGACAAGAATTCTGCGAGCGGGAGCGCCAGCTTCCTAACAGACTTGTCGCATCATCCTCGAGCGCAGTGCTGTCGGCCGTGTGCTTGTCTAAAAAGACGAATTGGCGCTGGACCAGCGATGGGCAAGGGCGGAGAACGGGGCCGGTCAGGGAGCAAACCGTGGCTAACCATTGCGTCCCTGTCACCAATAGCAAATCGATGACACCGTCGGCGTGATGAGAGACAATATCAACTCGGTCGCCCAGCGTGGCGAGCGCCTCGACGTCCTGCAAGACAAGACGGACAATCTCGCCCAGTCCGCCCAGGGCTTCCGCCGTGGCGCCAACAGGGTCCGCAAGCAGATGTGGTGGAAGGTAAGCTTTTCTCTGATTCAACACAAACCCAGCCTGCCATCCCGTCTTGAAATCGCTAACCCTGTCTCCTTTTGCGCAAACTAGGACATGAAGATGCGCGTCTGCATCATCGTCGGCATCATCATTCTGCTTCTGATCATCATCCTCCCCATTGCGCTGCACTTCAAGAGCGGCTAAAGCCCCCGGTCCCACCCAGTATGCAAACGAGCCACAGATGAGAAGACAAGATTTTGACGCATTTGTATGTACGAACGGACACTGGAATGGCGCGGCGTTTTTTCTTCTTTCCCTTTCCCTCCCAACGACTTTCTTGTCTTACGTCGGCTTTTTTTGCTTCTTTTTTTTTTGCGGGCTTGTTTTCCAGCGCCCCGAATATCCTGCCTCCCACGTCGGGTAATGAATGGGTTTTTACGACGCAGCAACGAGAGCGGACGATGATGGGTTCCGTGTGGGCGTGTTTGTTTTCCCGTGCAACACCATCCTCCGCACTCCCTCGGCAGGGACGCCCTCGCGGGCTTTCGAGGGGGCAATACCCAAGCTCTTGGACGAGAACATTTGGAAAGAATTGATAGCATCATTTTTTTTTATTTTTTTTGGATTCTGGGTTCTCGGCCGACGGGTCCCGGCCCGGCTCGTGTCCCCCATCGGCTATCCTGGGAGGGAACACAAAGCTGATTGAACGCGACTTGAACTGCCAATTACAGCCCCTTCATATCTCCATTGTATACCTGTGACATTTGATGAAGGGACCGGCCGAGCATCCACGTCGCCAACCAAGATTATTTCGTAGTACGGAATGCCGCAGTCGGTACGGCGCACGTCGTCGCATGGACAAGGAAACCGGCGGATGCAGGAAACAAAGAGAGACACATGGAAGTGTGATGGCATACACCGAGCATGACGAGGCCGAGATGAATGTAATGCTAGATAGCTAAGCTCACGACGAGGAAGACAGCTGAGCCAGCATCTTCTATGCTCAAAGAACCCAGCCCCTAACTTCGGAACCCCCGGGCACATTGGAAATGTGGAATCCCAAAAGCCGGACGAGTGCAAGGAACACGATCCGTGGCTCCCGAGAAAGAGGTTTTGGTTAATGTGATGTTTTGATTCGCATTTGATCTTGAAGGGAGCATCCTTTCGTCGTCATCTGCGCTGCGTCACCGCCGAGAGGCATTTTGCCACCAAAAGGTCATCCCAAAGATACTGCGTAATCAGAAGTATGATGAGCCTCGCTATTTTACAAACATGCCGATATGACATTCGTCCCCCAAGAGGGAAAGCAACCAATGGGCGTGCATCGAAACCAGACACCAGGAACTAATCAATGAAGAAGCCAGGAACGCGGCGGGCAGGCAACGCAGGAGCACAAGAATATACTTATATACCAAAACCTCCCCAGGCCTATCCCAGAAAAAGGGTAAAATAAGAATATTGAACAACAAAAGCGACGCCCTCCGTGATTTTTGTGGTGTTTTTGAACACCTTGACTCCCCGGTATTCTGCCTGCGCCGGAATGGATCTACTGCCGTCTTCTAATAGAATGATGGGAACTGCGTAGACGCGTACGTCGAGGTACTCTAGGCCGTGTCGAGTAAAAAATCTTCATACGGGTTCATACGTTCATCACATGACAGGGATACCGTCGTACTCGGCATACCCAAGCGACAAGTTCATGTTTTCTGTCATGATCATGGGTGGTCAGCTCAACAGTTGCGTTTTTATTGCTAGCGGTGGGATCATAGGGGTAGACTCACGTAGGCATTGGGTCGCCGCCCCCTTAAGCAGGTTGTCGATGGTGGCGCACACGACAACGCGCCGACCAGACGAGTGCACCTGGAAGCCGCCAATCTCGACGCCGTGCTTGTTGGCAATGTCCTTGACAAAAGGTGCCTCGCCGATGATCTTGACCAGTCGCTCGCCCGCGTACCGGTCCTGGTAGATGTGCCTGATGTCGCGCGAGTTCATCTCGTGGCGCAGCGGGATGCCGATGGTGAGCTGGATGCCCGAGAACCAGGAAGCCACATGCGGCACAAAGGCCACCTCGGTGCCCAGCCGCCTGCTGATCTCACGCTCGTGCATGTGGTCCGTTAGGCTGTACGGCAGCATGTTGCCCTCTAGGAACGTCGTGTCGTTCTTGCGCGACGGCTTGGTGCCCGCCCCCGAGTAGCCCGACACGCCCGAGATCCACGCCTGACCGCCCAGGTGCTTCAGAAGCGGCGAGATGGCGAGCTGCGCGCCGGTAGCGTAGCAGCCGGGGTTGGAGATCTGCTTCGCGTTCCGGATGGCCTCGCGCGACGTCAGCTCGGGCAGGCCATACGTCCACCTGTCATCAAATCGGTAGTCGGCCGACAGGTCTACAATTACGCTAGCGCTTGCCGTCTCCTGGCGGCCCTTGTAGATGGCCTCCACGTAAGGCTGGCACACGCCGTTGGGCAGCGCCATCACCCAGCAGTCCACCTCGCCCCGCTTCTCCATCTCTGTCATGTCCTCGGGGCTGAGGTTCTCGTACGTGATGTCGCTCTTGGTGTAGCCCTGGAGCTTCTGCCCGGCGAGCTCCCTAGAGCTGACGTGCGACAGCTCCATGTGGGGGTGCGAGTTGAGGAGCGTAATGAGCGCCTGTCCGGTGTAGCCTCGCGCGCCGATCAGAGCAACCTTGGCCGTCGCGCTGTTTGAAGCGTTCTTCTTGCCAAGCGGAGGGTTGGGGTTTGTAGTGGTGGCGTATCCGCGGCCAGTGGGGTAGCCCATGGGCATCCGAGCCTCGCTGGCTGCCGCCGTTGAGTACGCCCTTCCCAGTCCCCTGTTCATCTGGCTCAAGCGCGATGCCGTGATAACCGGCCGGCGCGCCAACGTGTGATAGCCCCTGGCCTGCTTGGCGACCGGGCTCTTGCTTGCGCCCGACGTGGCCAGCTTTTCAGCAGCTCCCGGCTGCATGTAGCTGTTGTAAAGAATCGCGGCCCCGTTGGTGTCGAAGTCCCGCATGACATTGGTGCTCTCGGTAACGTCAAGGCCGGACCAGAAGAGCACTGTGCCGTTTTTGGACATGCTGCCGTCTGCCTTGTCGAAAAACCACGACAGGTTCTCGTCGTCCTCGCTGACGGTCCACACGAGCTTGGGGAAGTCCTTCTTGATAGCAGCCATGATGTTGTCGGCCACGTTGGTGAAGAAGCCCGAGGCGGTCATTGTAAGCGTCACGAGCTTGGCAGGGCCTCCCTGCTCAGTTGCAGGCAGGGTGACTGCCAGGACGCTCGTGAGGTCGTCGTAGTAGGCCTTGAAGGAGTTCTCCTTCATGAACTCGATGTAAGTGTCGACCGACTCTGCGGCATCAGGACCTTCGCGGTCCCTCCCGAGGACCTCCTTGAGCTTCGCGAGATCGCTGAAATCGGAAAGGGAGGTAGCCGTGGCAAGCTTACTGCCGCGGCGGATCAGGGTCCCGGCGCCGGAGTCGGTGAAGAGCTCCTTCTGGAGGTCCTGTGGGTGGATGATGGCAACGCTTGATGTGCGCGGCAGAGTGTCGAGCAGCTCCTTGATCTCCTTGATCTTAAGACGAGTGCCGTACTTGCACCACTCCTGCGACATGTACCAGTCGAACTCTTCGTCTAGGTTGATGGCCGAGATCTTGTCCTTCTCGCCGTTGAAGAGACCGCCCTTCTCGGAGAGATAGACGACCTTCAGGGGCTCGAGAGCTCTGGCCAGCTCGGCGGCTGCGACATCGGCGTTGACGTTGAGCAGCTGCCCCTCAGGGGTCCAGGCCAGCGAGGTCAAGACGGGCAGACATCGGCGGTTAATAGCACCCTCGATGATGTCGGTGTTGACTTTTGTGATCTTGCCAACGAAGCCCCACTTCTCCTTGTCCAGGTAGTCGGCGTAGAAGACACCGGCGGTAGCAGGGCGAACATTAACGCCAAACTCCTCCAGCCTCTTGGTGAAATTGAGGTTCTCCTCGAGGAAGAGCTGACGAGCTATAGCCAGGGTCTTGGCGTCGGTAACGCGGATGCCCTCCTCGAACTGGGGCTCGACGCCAGCATCCTCCAGGAGCTTGTTGAGCTGAGGCCCGGCACCGTGGACGATGACGGGGTAGAGGCCGACCTGGTAGAGGAAGGCTAGGGCCTTGCAGAGCTCGTCGAGGTAGTCGGTGAGGATCGCGCCGCCGACCTTGATGACGGCGAACTTCTGGGACTCGACCGAGGTGAAGAGCGACAGGTACTGCTGGACTTCGCGCTTGGAGGCGACGCTGCTGATAGCCTGGACGACTATTCCCCTGGTGCTGAGGTCCGTGGTCAGGGCGGGGGCCGAGGCCGATATGGAGCGGCGGGCGGCGAGGGCTGCCGTCAGTCGGGGCAGGGCTCGCGAGCACGATGGCAGAGACCGCTTGGGGAGGTGTCCGATTCGCACGCATTGGCGCACGCCGGCGCGGAGGGCACCTGCGGGGAGCATTTTGCACGGGGGGTCCTCGGTCGCTGAGGGGGAGGGCGGTCGGGGAGAGGCAATCGGCGGCCGCAGACGAGGACTCGGGGTCGTTCAGCTGCCAATTGAAAGCAATACAAGCACTGCAAGCACCGCGCACTGCGAGGACGGACGGGAGAGAGGAGATGCAATTCCCAAAAGCCGCGCTTCGGGCTCGACCTAGCAGGATGGAGCTCGGTCCACGCAACGGCAGGGGCGGGCGAGGGAGGGGCACCGCACCTGCGGTACCATCAAGTATTTGTGCCGGGCGCAAGGAGAAGCGGCGCAAGGGCGAGGAGGCGGAGGTGGAGGAGATATACTCCCGGGTACGCTCTGCGCAGGCTCGCTGTTTGGGATGCCTGGGCTTGGACTTGGAGGGGACGAAAAAATTTAATGTGGAATTCGTGACTCCATGAGCAACCAGCACCGAAACCGGCAACTGGTCCTCCTGCGTTAGCCTTTGCGTACCTCCCCTGACACTGTCCTGAACCATCAAATGGTGGGTCGAATACCCCCGCCAAAACAGGCTAAAAAGACAGGCCGCTTTGAAGCTGGAAGCACGTCGGTTATGACTGCCATTGCATTAGTGAGGCTGTCGCGGTTTGGAACGCAGTACATTTTGGCCGTGTAAAAACCGCCTGAAAATACTTCCAATCAAAACAACCAATCCCCCAGCCATGGTCAATGACGGTTCAGTCCATGCTGCCGAATGGCTAAGCGGACCATGGTGACGTCGCCTGCAACTGAGCATCAGCTTCCCCACCGTACCAGGATTGAGTACGGAGATCGGAGGCGAAAGAAATCGCCACCCTCGAGGTAGCACCCCATGTTCAGCCCCCTACCAAAATAAGGCCTAGCCTACAATCCTTTTTTTCAAAATCAATCACAGACCTGGCCGTGCACCAATTCGAACCAGCCCGCACGCGTTTCAATCGATTGGTTAGTGCATACCCTGTCCCCTGCCCTCGCTTCACGAGTGACCTCCCCACTGTAGATTATTTAAGCCTCACACCTCCGTACAGGTCCCAGGGATCACAAACCCTAGTGCGGTGGATGCAAGATACATTTTCTTCCTTGGAAACCCAAGCCAAACTGATGTACCACCAGGATCCACCATACTAAGGGTTGTGATCCCTGGGACCTGTGCTGAGCAATGTTTGACGCCAAGCAGCCACTCGGCTCGAGTCAGCGGTTCAGAGCTACGCCACCAGACCGGCTCCTCGAGGAGGCCTGATATTGTCGCGGTGAAAGGTACAGGCTGACCACTTAGTCGAGAGGGTGTGAGGGTGTCGTCGAAAAGACGGGGCGCGGGGACATATCAATGTGATGCGGAGCCAAGGTGTGTGGAAAGAAACCGGGGACGGGAGGAAGGGAAAGTGTGAGATATAATTCAAGCCAGGGAGCTGGCGACAGGGCCAGCGCGACAGGGCCAACGCGACAGACATGAGGTGATTTACTAGTAATGGCGGCGCCTCGGTTCGGACAAAGCAACATCAACCGTCTCCGCGGATGCAGTGAGCTGTTACTGAGCGAGCGTGGCAACTACTGCGCATGGAAACTGAGGCCGAGGAGTTGGGCAGCCCATCATGAGTCCACACCAGCCAGTTGAGCGATTTTACCGGATGACTCGGGGCGTGGGAGAAACGGCTAGCATAATAGGCCGTCGAGGTGATGGTTGCCGGTAGCGGAGATAAGTCCACCATGCGCCCCAGGCGTCACAGGCTTTCCATGCACCCCAACCGGCTTCTGCTGGGGCTCACGGCGTCGCTCGGCGTGGCGAGCGAAGTCAACGAGACGGCGGCGGTTGAGAAGAGGTATTTTAGCCGTCACTTTCTAGTTTTGTCTTTTATCCTCTGCTCAAGTTAAGAAAGTAGGAAGACGACAAACGATATTTGGCACTAGCTCCACGTTAGCTATCAAACCGTTGGCCTTGAGCCAGGTGCCGGTTGGGGGTTGTTTGTTGAGGCGATCGCACGGAGGCTTGCCGCGGCTGGAGCCCCCTAGGAGGTCCCTGGATGGGCGACGTGGGGAAATCGTCATCCGTGGTTGCCGATTACCTCAGAGCCTGCTTCTCCAAATTGATTTTGACCCCGCAGTATATAAGTCCACGAAGCAGCCCACCCACCCGCCAGCGGTGGAAACACCTGGCATATCCCACCGCCATCGCCATCGACTTCCGCCCGCCTCACCTGCAACCCCGTAACAGAAACCAAATCCACAATGCCTAGCGCTCTGGAGCAGCTCAAGGCCTCTGGCACCGTTGTCGTCAGCGACTCGGGCGACTTTGCCACCATTGGCAAATACAAGCCCCAGGATGCCACCACCAACCCGTCGCTCATCCTGGCCGCGTCCAAGAAGGCCGAGTACGCGAAGCTGATCGACCAGGCTGTCGACTACGCCAAGAAACACGGCGGCTCCGTCGATGAGCAGGTCGACGCCGCCCTGGACCGCCTTCTCGTCGAGTTCGGCAAGGAGATTCTCAAGATCATCCCCGGCAAGGTCTCCACCGAGGTCGACGCCCGCTTCTCCTTCGACACCAAGGCCTCGGTCAACAAGGCCCTGCACATCATCGAGGTGAGAACACATTCCATGTCCTCCTACTCACCATCTCGCATCCCCAAGTTTACTGCTGACACTGGACATTCCTCCACCCCATAGCTCTACGAGAAGGAGGGCATCTCCAAGGATCGCGTCCTGATCAAGATCGCGTCCACCTGGGAGGGCATCAAGGCTGCCGAGATCCTGCAGCACGACCACGGCATCAACACCAACCTGACACTCATGTTCTCGCTCGTCCAGGCCATCGCCGCCGCCGAGGCCGGTGCCTTCCTCATCAGCCCCTTCGTCGGCCGCATCCTTGACTGGTTCAAGGCCGCGAACAAGAAGGAGTACGCCAAGGAGGAGGACCCCGGTGTTGCCTCGGTTAAGTCCATCTTCAACTACTACAAGAAGTACGGCTACAAGACCATCGTCATGGGTGCCTCGTTCCGCAACACGGGCGAGATCACCGAGCTCGCTGGTTGCGACTACCTCACCATCGCGCCCAACCTGCTGGAGGAGCTCCTCAACTCGGAGGAGGCCGTCCCCAAGAAGCTGGATGCCGACGCTGCCACCTCTCTCGACATCAAGGAGAAGTCGTACATCTCGGATGAGGCCCTGTTCCGGTTCGACTTCAACGAAGACCAGATGGCCGTCGAGAAGCTGCGTGAGGGCATCAGCAAGTTCGCTGCCGACGCCGTCACTCTCAAGGACATTCTGAAGAAGAAGATCAGTGCTTAGATATCTTTTTCACGATAATTAGTCGGGTGGGAGAGCCTGGGGCTTAAAAATGGGTTGCGAGTAGAACACTGTATTTGCAGCATTTTCCGTCTTTCGGCCTTCGTATGAGAAACGAATAGAAAATCAAGTAAAAAATCGGAAAAAATAGTAAGGATACATTCAGGCCCTCTGTGTAGTGCTTGTTGTTAATCATTTTCACTGACAGGAGATCTTTGCAGGTAGGCAAATATTTGGTAACGACGGCGGCGATTCCATCCAGCAGACCCCTCAACGCCAACACTTTGTGATGCCTCTGCATTTCCGGAGTTGGGAATAGTATCAAAGACACCGCTGTTGCTGTTTGACTAGATTGTTACAAGACATTATTGCTGTGCTCATTTGTGATTTGTTCTACAAATTTGTTGATCGCGCTTCCGTTTCCGTCGTTCCGAACACACCCCGCATGGCCAGGCTTGCCCGTCGTACCCCAAAGTACTCGGGGGTTGTTAGTCAAATCAACCAGACTTGACTGTAATTGGTCGCCAACCCCTGTTCGTGGGAGCCGTCCCAGAAACAAGCCCGGTCCGGGACGGTGTGCATGTTCATCTGGGTAAATTATCGGGTATTTGCCGTCACCGAGCAGAAATGTCGACGGGTTTGCTCTGACATTGGCTCGAATCGGAGAGTGAAGGAAGTGGTAGTCATGCAACGAAGAAATCGGTTGTGATGCGCGGGATGAGAAGAATGAACTTGAGGCGATGAAAGGAGTGGACATGGTATTTCCAGCCTGTCGCTTGCTCTCCGGGAGCAGAATTTGCCACTCTCCATGTACTCAGTAATAGTACTCAGGCCGCTCCACGTATTTCACCCTCCACCATGTGCTTGTATACACCCTGCACGTCCAGCCCGGCCCATCCCACACCTCCTCGCGCCCGCCTAGAGAGACGGCAGTCCCGTTCTGGCACGGACAGGACTTGGACCGGACGGGATAGGTGCCAAGCGGGTGGTGCGCCCCGAGGACGACGGCCTCAGCTGGGCAAACACACCCCAAGCCGCGCTCATTTCTTCCCGTTCCAATCCCCTATCTGGGCTCTGATGGCATGGTAGCAATGCAGCCACTCATCCTTGATATTTAAAGTGCATGCCATGCGGCTAGGCCGCCTGGATATATATTATCTGCCCCTACCATGTCTACCTCTGCCCCCATCTCCCCCGCCTTCTCTTACGGCACCCTGTACAACGCTGGCTCTTCCGCTGCCCCGATCTATCTGCGCTTGTGACCAGGGGATGTCCAAGGGGACGATGTTCTGAGCAAGCACCTGGCCCACTCCCTCAACGACCACCCACGACCTCGACGGGACCTGCCTAGCCTCACCTCGCCTCACGCGTCCGCACACGGCCGGCCTGGGTGGCACAGGAGAGAACATGGAGTTCGGCTTCCGTGGACGACACCACGAGCCGCCGGGCGGGGCCACGCCCGGGGCGGCCTCGCCGGAGGGCCCGCCCGAGAGCGAGACCACAGGCAGCAGCAGCGGCAGCAGCAGCAGTAGCAGCAGTAACGAGACGCTCGCAGTCCTGCGGCGGTTCGAGAAGACGCACCGCCTGGACCCGAACCTGCCGGCCGACGAGCTGCGGGAGGTCGACGCCGTGCTGGCGAGCGGCAACGCCGAGAAGGGCGTCGAGATCGAGCAGGTGCTCGTCGAGGACAACTCGCCATATCAGGAGGTAAGCGCGGGTGCTCCTACTGCGGAGGGGAAGAAGGGTAGCGAACACTGAAGGGTCATGATCTTCCGCTGAAGCCTCAAGGGTGCCCTTTGCTCCGACTAGGTTCGAGCGGCTGTGCGGAATCACGACATCGACGTGCCGGCAAACACAATCCGGGCCTGGACCATAGGGCTGCTCCTCTGCACCCTGGGCTCCGGGGTCAACGTGGTCTTCTCCCTGCGGTCGCCGAGCGTCACCATCAACACGTACCTGATCCAGCTGGTGGCCTACCCCATCGGGCTGCTCTGGGATCTGGTGTTCCCGGACCATCAGTTCGACGTGCTGGGCCTGAAGTTCAACCTCAAGCCGGGGAGGTTCAACTTCAAGGAGCACGCTGTAATAACAGTAATGTTTAATGTAAGACGGCCGGCTGGGTAGACCCCTTGAACCTTTCTTTTTCATGTTGCCAAGGAGTACGGTATGGCTGACGTCCCGATGTCGAACTGCACACAGGCCGCGTACGGGGGCGGCACGCTCTACGCGACCGACGTCATCCTGGCCCAGCAGCACTTCTTCGGGCAGGCGCTCGACATGGTGTGGCAGGTGCTGTTCGCCGCCACGACGGCGTGCCTCGGCCTCGGGCTCGCCGGCCTCGCGCGCCGGTTCCTCGTGTGGCCGGCGGCCGCCATCTGGCCCTCGGCGCTCGTGGGCGCCTCGCTCATCGGCAGCCTGCACGACCGCTCGGCCTCGGACCCGGCCGAGACGGACGGCTGGGCCGCGGGGCGGCACCGCTGGCTCCTGGCAGTCGCGGCGGCGGCCTTCCTCTGGCACTGGCTCCCCGGCTGGGTCTTCCAGGGCCTGACGTGGTTCTGTTGGATCACGTGGGTCTGGCCCGAGAGCGTCGTCGTCAACAAGCTCTTTGGCGGCTTCAGCGGCTACGGCCTGATGCCCGTGACGCTCGACTGGTCCGTCGTCGCGGGCTACCTGGGGTCGCCGCTGGTCCCGCCCTTCCACGCCGTGGCCAACACGGCGGCCGGCGTGCTCGTCTTCTTTGTTGTCACCTCGATGGGGCTGCACTTCTCAGGCCACTGGTACGCCGACTACATGCCGGTGCAGAGCTCCGACGCCTACGACAACACGGGCCGGTCGTACGAGGTCTCGTTCGTACTGGACAAAAACCTGCAGTTCGACGAGGCCGAGTACCACACCTACTCGCCACTCTACTTCTCGACCCAGACGGCGCTCTCGTACGGGCTCGCGTTCGCGGCCACGGCAGCCGTGGTCGTGCACGTCGCGCTCTACCACGGGGGCGACCTTTGGGCCCGCCTCAAAGACGGGGCCCGGCGCGAGGACGACGACGTGCACATGCGGCTGAACAGAAAGTTCCGCGAGGCCCACGACTGGTGGTACGCGGCGCTGCTCGTCATCACGGCCGGCGCCTCCTTCGCCGTCGTCTGCGCCTGGCCTACGAGCCTGCCGTGGTGGGGCTTCGTCGTCTGCGTGGCCGTGCCGCTGATATGGACGGTACCCATCGGCGTCGTGCAGGCCGCCACCGGCATCCAGCTAGGGCTGAGCGTCTTCACACAATACCTGGCCGGCTACGTGCTGCCGGGCCGCCCCGCGGCCGTGATGCTGTTCAAGAGCTACAGCCACCTGTGCGTTTCGCAGGCCTTGTCGTTCGCGCATGGGCTCAAGCTGGGCCACTACATGAAGGTGCCGCCGCGCGTGCTCTTCTGGTCGCAGCTGGTGGCGGCCGCCTGGTCGGCCGTGGTGCAGGTGCTGGTCATGACGTGGGCGCTGGGGGCCATCGACGGCGCGTGCGAGGAGACGCCCCGGAACCGCTACGTCTGCCCCGGCGCGCGCTCGGCCTTTACGGCCTCGGTCGTCTGGGGCGCCATCGGCCCGCGTCGCCTGTTCGGCCCGGGCGCCCTGTACGCGTCGCTGCAGTGGTTCTGGCTCCTCGGCGCCGCGGCCCCCTTCGCCACCTGGCTGCTCGCCCGCCGCTTCCCGCGCTCGCTGTGGCGGTACGTGAGCATGCCAGTGTTCTTTGGCGGCTCCGGCTTCATCCCGCCCGCGACGGTGTATGTGTATCTGTAAGTCTGGGCTGCTGCCTTGTCACACTCTTGTCTGCTGCTCCAAGCTACCTACCTATTTATCATATGTTGCTCTTTACTCACCACCGACAAAAACACAGCTGCTGGGCGCTCGTGGGCACAATCTTCAACTACTTCATCAAGCGGCGCTTCCCGGGCTGGTGGGCGCGCTACAACTACGTGACGTCGGCGGCGCTCGACTGCGGCCTGGCCGTGGCCGCCGTCGTCATCTTCTTCGCCCTGCACATGACCCAGGCCGACGTCATGGTGTGGTTCGGCAACGCCGAGGCGCTCGGCACCCTGGACATGACGTCCAGGGCCATCAAGTCGAGCCTCCCCCGCGGCGGCATCTTCGGGCCCGGGTCGTGGTCGTAGCCTCCGTCTCGCCCCGGTCCGCGAGGGCCGCTGTGGTGGTGCGGGCGTCTTCGGGCCGGTCTGCGTGTGGGCTGCTTTTGGTCTTTTGTTCTCTTTCTGTATAATTAGGTGGTGGCCCAGGGTGCGGCTAGAGTCTCTGGATTTGTCAGGCTGTCGGCAGGTGGGTGACTGGCAATGCATGCGGTTGGTCATTCGAACCCCACCATCACGACATTTGAGAAGCGTCATATCCACTCCTTTTTCTCCTTCTTCTTGTGGACGGTGAGCGAAGCTGGGTGACTGTGGGATAGGAACCTCGGCATTAGAGACGGCTGCCCGGATGTAGGGAGGAATTGTATCTCACTATTGTCAAATAAAAGTCTGCACTTCACCCAAGGACAACTGGGACCGACATTAGCCAACGTATCGTACCCCTTAAGCAGGGCGGGCTTTCATCTACCGTGTAGAGATTACCCCTGTGTCTATCTCGAGCTATGCTGGGGCTGCGATCTGGGCACAGAATCAAGGAGCAGTCGATCGAAGAAAAGTCCGGGCGGCCACGTCCGAACCTCCGATCTTGCCGCTCCCCGGCACATCGAGGGATCACCGCTGGAACCCCCACCCCCTGCCAGGGAGATCTCTGCTGGGCTGCCCGTTCGCCCGCAGAGCTGCAGGGTCTACGCCCAGGTTTGTGGATACTGCAGGGCTGCTAAAAGCCTAAAGGACAGGCCCAGAAGTCCCGAAGCGAGCAAGAAAAAAAAAAGGCGCATCAGGCAATGGAAATGATGCGATAATGCTTTGAGGCAAAATCTCACGCCCATTGGAGTCTGTCACGCCGACGGTACCTTTGAGAAACATACAATATGGGTTCCTCGCTTGAGTAGGTAGATACCTATATCAATGAGCCCTATTTCCGGTTCCTCCTCGGAGAATTTTTCACCCGGAAATGAGTGACACCATCATGCCACATGCCAACATTGACTGTCCCTGTCGTCCCATCATCCCCGCTGTTAGCCGACGAAAAATAAGGGTGATAAAGGCGCTGTCGACGTAAAGGTTTTCCTAGCCTTGATACACCCATCATAGAAATCCGTCCGCGACACTAGGGCCGAGGTCCCCGCCCCCGGTGGGATTTGGAGGGAGAAAACCCAAGGGATCCAGATCTCTCTACCTAAGGGTAACACCTTGCCTAGCGATAACCCCCGTATCGAAAGGAAGCCGCGTTGCTCTGGAGAGCCTCGCCCTTTGCGCAGCGATGGCCAACCCTCAGGGCCTGGAGGATGCGCTGAGCACGCTAGATTCGCGGGTGGCGGGCGTCATCAGGGACGCGAACGCGGCCGACGGCGTGCCGTTCAGGGCGCGGGCAGGCCACCTGCACCACACGTGGGCCAAGACGTTCGCGTCGCTGCCGGAGCTGTATATCCAGCCCGAGTCGCAGGCCGAGATCGAGAAGGTGGTGTCGCTGGCCCGGCGGCTGCGGCGGCGCGTCTCGCTCGTGGGGTGCGGCCACTCGCCCTCGGACCTGACGTGCACGTCCGGGTGGCTGGTCAACCTGGACCGGCACGCGCGGGTGCTGTCGCTGGACCGCGCCGCGGGCGTCGTCGTCATGCAGAGCGGCATCCGCCTCTTTGCCCTGGCCGAGGAGCTGGCCCGGGCCGGCCTGGCCATGCCCAACCTGGGCAGCATCAACGACCAGTCCGTCGCGGGCGTCATCTCGACGGGCACGCACGGCAGCAGCCTGCGCCACGGCCTCATCTCAGACGACGTCCTCGCGCTCAAGATCACCCTGGCCGACGGCAAGACCCGCTCGTGCTCGCCCGTCGAGGACCCGGACCTGTTCCGCGCCGCCCTGCTCTCGCTCGGCGCCCTGGGCGTCATCACCGAGGTCACCTTCCGCGCCGTGCCCGCCTTCAGCCTCGCCTGGACCCAGACCATCGACTCGGACGCCGCCATGCTGCGCGCCTGGGACACGACCCTCTGGACGCAGGCCCACTTTGTGCGCGTCTGGTGGTTCCCCCACACCCGCCGCGCCGTGGTCTGGAGCGCCTCGGAGCCCGAGGGCAAGGGCGAGGGCGAAGGGGCGGGCGGCCAGCAGGTCGTCCTGCCGGTGAGCTGGCTGAGCAGCCGCGTGGGCTACCACGTGTACCACAACCTGCTGTGGCTGGCGCAGTATGTGCCGCGGGTGCTGCCGTGGGTCGAGCGCTTCGTCTTCGGAATGCAGTTCGGCTTCCGCGACGGCACCACCACCAGGGGCCTGCAGCCCAGCCGCGAGGCGCTGCTCCTCGACTGCCTGTACTCGCAGTACGTCAACGAGTGGGCGCTGCCGCTCTCTCGCGGGCCCGAGGCCCTGGCGCGCCTGGGCGCCTGGCTCAACCGGCTGCGGCCCGGCGACCAAGGGTACGTGGAGCACAGGATCCCCTTCCCCACCGACGGCCTGTACGTGCACGCCCCCGTCGAGGTTCGCGTGTCGGATGCGAGGAACGAGTCCGTCCGGTCCGGGCGCGGCTGCCGCCCCTGGCTGGACCCCACCATGCCCGACGGGCCGACGCTGTACCTCAACGCGACCCTCTACCGCCCGTACCTGCAGGATCCCCCCTCGCTGGCGCGGTACTACGAGGCGTTCGAGTGGCTGATGCGTGACCTGGGCGGGCGCCCGCACTGGGCCAAGAACTTCCGCTTCGCCGACATGGAGAGCTTATACGGTGACCATCTGCGCCGGTGGCGGGAGGTGCGAGACCGTGCTGACCCTGACGGCATGTTCGTCGGTGCCTGGCATCGCCGCTTCGTTCTTGGCCAAGGGGAGCCGCTGGCGCTGGAGGAGGTTGAGGTAGAGAGGCGCGCTGTCGACAGCAATGGTGTAAGAGTCTTAGGGACAGTCGGGGAGAAGAGGTGATATTGGAGCTCTGGCTATGAGGTACACATCCTTTCAGCGTCACACATATCCATATGATACCAAAAGTGGGGGAGAAGGGCCGGCACAGGGCAAGGTACCGACTTGTGGTTCAAGTTCTGGACAGCTACGTACCAGATATCAGAGCCACACTCGAAACGGCAGCAAGTATAGACATATCAAGACTTGGAAGACGGCTTAAATACTTGCAAGTGTGCTGTATTTCGAGTCTGAGCAAGTCTAGCGGCAGGCGCCAGCCCGTTCTGCCTACATCCTAACTCTGACTGTAGTATATGGCCCTGCTGCCGGGGTTTGATATTGCACACAAGCCTCGCCCGGTGGGGCCTTCCTTGCTCTCCCCTCGCCCTAGTCTGATAGCAGGGTGCGGCTCTGCAGTTGCCTACGCACAGAAAGTTCTTTTAGACTCTTTGCCGCCCGAGCTTGGGTATAAAACCCTCACCGCACCAAGAACTGCCCGCTTCCCTCTTTGTTTTTCTGCCACGGCAGGTGCAACCTAGGTGAACACAACCGCAGCCCAGCAGATTCTCTTCGTGACTGCCTTTGCAGCTACCCAAAGCTTAGCACTGTCATCAAAGACTCCCCTTCCAATTTTCATTCCCTCCGCGGCCTTCTCAGAATCTTCCCCGTTCCATACCCCGCGGGCGCCGCGTCTGTGTGTGCCATCGCGGGCGGGAAATCTGCGTCGCCCAGAGGACCACCCCTCCTCTACGCTTGAAAATACCGGGCACTAGCACTCCTTTGCTTCCACCTTCCTTCTAGAATCTCCTCACCCTCTCCACCCGTCCTTCATCCCACCACTACCTATCTACCTGCCCGCTGGGATCCTACACCTCCTAGGCAAGACACTGCCTACCTACCCAACCACCCACCCAACGATCGTGTTCCCTAGACATCACGCTTCCGTGACACGAGCTCGTTGCAAGATGTCGTCCAACGAAGGCACCTTCATCTCTGGCCACCAGGCCATCTTGGGCAAGCTCAAGTTCGTGATCCATGCTCCTCCCGACATCGTCACGCGTCCGCACATCGTCGGCCTCTGCGCCGTCCCCACGGCGCTGGCAGGCCCGGCCGATCTTGGCTACCACGTCGCGGACTTCCTCGCCTGGAAGATGACCTTCAATCGAGAGGGCAACAAGGACGACCAGGCGTGGTTCTCGCTCGTCGACATCGAGCACCTAATGAGCTTGGAAAAGGGAAAATACTCAAAGGTCATCAACGGTCAACGCAAGGGTCTCGAGGAGGCGCTTCCCTTCATCCGCGTCGACGGCACCATCCCAGGTCTCTTCGGCGCCTTCGTGACCGAGCTCGACAAGCAGGCCAAGCTCGCTCAGGAGAAGGGCGACTGCCTGATCGTCATTATCTGCGGCGAGGTCAGCCCCGAACTGGATATCTGCCTCGATGTCTTCGATAACACGAAATATCTGGGAAAGGAATCCTGGCTGGACGGTGTGCTGAAGAACTACAACATCCCCATCACTGTTATCACTCCCGCCATCTTCACGACGGGGTGGGAGATTCGGCCCTTCGCTGGTGGCGCCAAGCAGGCCGCCGGACTGTCTGATGAGGCCCTGGACAACCTCTTGGCGAAGCAGTGTGGAGGCGCTTTTGCGACGTCGGTCCTCAAGTCCTGGACCCAGGAGCAGGAGGCCTGTGGCATGGTCCCAACAACTCAGGGCCCCGGCGGAGAGCTCTACTCGCAGCTCTACACTGGAATCCACGACTGTATGATTCGCAACATGCTGCCGTTCGCCAAGGACCATTCCTTCCACTTCGATGCCTCCCAGGACGAGTGGAGCATGGCTATCGGTAAGCGCAAGGGTCCTCTCAGCCTCGACTACTTCGCCAAGAAGTGGGACCGTGTCGAGAACGCCCCCGAGCCCGGCGTTGTTATCCCGGATAGCGGCTACAAGTTCTTGGCTGGCGCATTTGGTGGCACCCTCCAGTCCCAGCGCCTCCATCTGAAATTCCTCGTCCGGCAAGAGCTCCGGGGCTGTCCTGGCGAGTGGACCCAGACGACGAGCGATCGCTGCTTGGTTGCCTTGACCTCGTTCCTCCAGACAAAGTTTCCTACCGAGGCGCGTGCTCGCGAGATCTTCACTCTCCTCGAGTGGCGATGCTCCATGAACCTTGTCGCCGACACCATCGTCGACTTCTTCGTTCTGCCGCGGCCCCAAGGCAAGACCTGCCGCTACTGGGACTGGAAGGAGCAGCAGAAGCTAGATTCGGATATTACAACCGTGGGAACCTTCCGGATGTCCCTCTTCGGCACCATGATTCCACACTGGCCCAAGATGCCGCTTCCTGTCGGCCAGCAGCGTGACAGCTTCCACGACCAGTTGTACTGGCGGCCTCTCAACTACATTACTTCTGCCATCACCACGAAGTACTATAATCATAACCTCGCAGGTGGACCGTCACAGCGAGAGCTTGGCGAGGCCAGGGCGTTCGCCTTGAAGGGTATCGGATGCTTCATTGATCGCCTTTCCGAGATCCAGCGCTGGACGATCACCAGCAACACGCAGCTGGTCGATGCTTACGACAAGTGGTTGGCCACAGGCTCAGACCCTGTCTCGAAGCCTAACAACACGGCGGCTAAGAAGTTCGCGCCCTCCATCGCCAACCCCCGCCCCATCCAGCATCCACAGCGTCCGGCTGCCGCAGGTATGCCTGTCACTGCCCCTCCGGCCGTGCCCAAGCCACCTGGAACTGTTTCCAGCAACGCGGCCTCTCAGGCTCCTTCCCAGCGGACCCTGAGGCCCGCTCCGACGGCATCTCCGGTTGCCTCTCGGAAGGGATCTCCAGCCACGAGTCCGATCGCGGCTCCGTTTGTCCCAACGCAGAACCAAGTCCCTGCTGTGGCTCTGTCTCCGACTCTCTCCAACGCGCAGCAGAGCACTCGTGCTATGACTGGCAGCCCGAGCGCCACAGTTATCCAGCAGGACATGTCCACCATGGCTGGCAACCCGAATACCACAGATGTGCAACAGAACGCGCCTGCTGCGACTATCATGCCGACTGTAGCTGCCGCTCCGGTCGACGATGAGAAGCCTGCCGTCACATCCGGCGACAATCTTGAGTCTAAGGTGAGTTCTTGAAGCTCACCCAACTTCTACGGATGATCCACGTCAAGCTTGCTAACATATCATACACCAGAGCGGAAATCCAGGCCTCGAAGCCATCGGTGCGGCCCTGGCAGGACTTGATCCCGCCTCACTGCAGTCTCTCATCTCGCTGCTGACCCTGCAGGCTCAGAGCAAGGAGACCAAGGCTTCGACCTCCGAGGCTTCCGGATATAAGCTGGCTCCGGGCCCTTCCCAGAAAGAGAACACGGCTCCTCGTGTCATGGCGCAGTCGCCGCGTCCTGCGTATGTTACCGATTCCGGTTTTTCTGGGCAAGCAATATTCAATCACATGCTAACCGCGCTGTCCGCGCAGTGATCCCCAGCAGCATGGCATTGGCGAGCGCGCTGTGCCCCAGCCTCCTCATGGAACAAACAACCACAGCGGCCTCGGTGGACAGCAAGCCGTCCCTACAACGAAGCCCGTTCGTAGCCAGCCGGCTCCGTTCGTCCCAAAGGCCACTCCTGACGCGGTCGCCGCGCCCAATGGATCCTCTCAGCAAACGACCGAGCAGCGCGCCCCGGTCCCGGCTCAACACAATACACAGGCGACCCCCAATGCCCAGCAGCCGCCTCCTTGGGAGAACCCGGAAACGGAGGCCATGACCCGCCGCCATGAGGCTTTCAAGGCCAAGATGGCCGCGAACTGCGAGTGGTGAGACCAAAGTTTCTGACTTCTGAAGGCTTGTGTTCCGCTTTCACTCCTAAACAGCGTCCTGAGGAATGGCCACACATTCCACGATCCATCAGTCTTAGTATGGGACAACTTGAGATTGCACGTCTTAAAATGACTATATGCGTCCTCGATTGGCCATGGTCAGGCGGACAGTCAGACCGCCGAGACACAGGCTGCGAATTTGGGAGCCCGACGCCCCTGTTCTTATACTCTCGACTGTTTCTCACTTTCTTTGAGTTTCTTTTTGTTTGATACATGTAATCTCACCAACAACAACGACAAAAAGAAGAAAAGAGGAAAAAAGAAGAAAAAAAAGCAGGAAAAGAGGAGGACACGTTTGATAGAAGCGAAGTCATGTTGGTCATTCGGAAAGGATGGGGGATTCTTTGCCCAAATCAGGGCTTCAGGTTTGAACGTAAGAGACTGGAGGTGGTACCGGCCAAATGGGCCAGATTGTCATCTTGAGGAGGCTACGAGGATATGATGGGCTCTTTCGGTGCCCGGTCTCCTCTTTGGAAGACGAACAAGGCCTCGTCCTTAGTAGATAGCAGTCAGCATCCAACTCATGGGCTTCATGTGCGAGAATCTGGCTCTGTAATTCAATGTAACTTGTAGAGTACCTGATTTTTGGTGGTGGAACGAGGCATGGTGATAAAAAGAAAACAGATAGCTCACCTTGCCTGCAAAGCTAGGTAATGGTATTTGCGTCACACGCACCCAAGGGCTCCCCTTGCTGTCGCCGGTTGTTGTTTTGTGATGGCCACCATCCTGGCCTTGTTCCTCGGCATTCGCCATATACTCGTCCATGGTCATGCGAGCGAAGCTGGTATAGCCGTTCCGATTCTGCGTCCCCACGACAGCAACCGTGTCGCCCTCGTACGCGTCCAGCAGGGAACGCGTGAAGGCGCCGTTCCCGTCTGGACCAACGACGGGGCTATGCTCGGGTGAGTTTCTTCGCATCAGCTTTCCGTGGCAAAGAGGGGGAGAGAAGGGCCATCACAATCCAGTTCCGCAGCTCAGAATAGTCGCACGAAGACACACCCTCCTTTTTGACTTACTACACCAGAAGGAGGACCACGTCCTTGCCGCCCGGGGGATCCCGGCTCCGCAGCCACGCGACCCCGTCCTGCTTGACCGTGTCGGGGACCCACATGGTCCTCCAGAGGGACTGCTCGTTGTCGATGGCGACGGTTGGCACGCCGTGGCGGCGGAGCATGAAGGACCCTGATGAGCGCGATATATCCCGACGTGTCAGCTGCGGCGAGGTATAGTAGACTCTGGCCCGAGGTTGCGGTATTGCCTCGTCCTCCTCCTCCTCACGTACAGTAGCCGTTCCCGGACCCGACGTCGGCGACGGTCCTGCCAGCGGCCAGGACGCGCAGGACCTCGAGCGACTCGAACGACGGGGCGGCGCAGCCAAAGTGGTGCATCAGCACGGGTAGGACCGGGTGGGACACGGGGCGCCCCGGGTCGGCCACCGCGGGGCCGCACCAGCCGAGGGTGCGGCACGACCAGGCCCAGAAGAGCAGGTAGGGGTTCGGGTGCGGCGCCGACCCCCTCTTCCGCTTCGGTACGGCGAGCGCCCGCTCGAGCGCCGGGTGCACGAAACGCTTGGCGGCCAGGCGGGCGGCGGCGGCGGCGCGGGCGGAGCCCTTCCTGGCGTTGGCGCCGAAGGACCTGAGCGCCGCAGGGCTGGACTGGGCCGGGTTGAAGATGGAGAGGTAGGCCTCCACGTCTGTCGGGGAGAGCGGCGGGAGCTTGGGGGTGGGTGGGTGGATGTTAGCTAGGTTCAGGGATGGTGGTTTCTCTGGCATTGGCATTGGGTAGGTAGGTGATAGCATCCGGTCTTACAGGCTCCCCGTCGGGGGCTCGGTACCACGGCGGCGACCCCTTCTGGGCGGCCACGTCGACGGCGCGCTGGACCTCGTCGAGCCGGACACTCATCAGGGCGTGGTAGACGTAGCCGTCCCGCTCGGGGATGTCGAACCACGAGCGTATGGCGCCCCGCAGGTCGTTGCGGGCCAGGGCCTCGGCCGCCCCGCGCATCAAGATGCCCTCGGCATCGTCGGTGCGGGCCTCCGGGTCGAACGGGCCCCGGCTGCCGACGCAGTAGACCGCCGGCGCCGCCGATTGGCCCCGCTTGCCAGTGGCCGGGGTGGGCATGGTTTGATGACGTCGGGGGAGAATGGGGTCTGGTTTCCGTTGCAACTATCTAGCGGCGGCTACAAGGATGAAAGACAGAGGAAAATTCAGGGAGTCACTGGTCAAGGTCCCAACTGAAGATTCGTCGAGCCTGAATATTCTTGCGGCCGTGAGTAATCAATCCAGCGTTGTATTGTGTACACTGCCAGGCATCAGAATTGGCAGCGCAGTGGGGCAGCCTGATTATTCACATCGCCGTGGAGCTTCGAGGATCGCACCCAACTCTGTGCCGCACCTTCCTCTTACAGCGACAACCGCCCAGCTCCTTCCCCAAGCTCTGCGCCCGATCGCCATCAAGATTCGCAGACTTGCAGATCAGGCGTTTATATCTGCAGGCTCCTTCTCAACCTCACGATGCCGCACTAGACGCCGGGACAGATGCTCCGGGTCAAGACGCCATCCACTGGTGATCTGTTTATTCGATTCGAAAATGTCTCGGGGCAGGGAGCGATTGCTTCTGCCGTCTCCTTTTGTCCCCAGTGTTATGGAGGCCCAGAACTGCACCGGAAGCATCACATCGCCGGCGCATGCGCACCGCACCAAGCACCTGGGCTAGGCCTCCTGGCTGTGCGCCATGTCCGACCCCCAAAACCAGCCAGCGAATGCGCAGGGCCCTCACGTCTCGGCTCCTGATGCTGCCCTGGGCCGCCGAGAGACTGGCGCCCTGCGCAGTCCGGAGCTCGGCCGTGGCCCAGGTACCCCCAACCGACCTCGACCACCGCTGGCAGCCTTGGACCCCAACCTATCTCCAGCATGCAACTCCCAAGCGTTGACCAAGCCCGCCGTGCAGCCAGGGTCCTTCATGGGCCATCGCCAGCGGCATGGCTCACAATCCCCGGCGGTGTCGCCCAAGGGGGACACATCGCCCCCGCTTATCCTTGGGTCCGAACCCGCAGCTGCGCCTCCAACTTCTTCCAACTCGCCGCAGGCTGCGGCACCCTCGAGCGCCATTCCTAGAGCCCTTGCAGAGGAGCATGACCATGAAGCGTCGCACCAAGCCGAGACAGGGATCATGGCGGACGAAGACGAGGTCGGCGCCCCTATAAGCGTGCACTCGGACGGCGGATACGACTCGGAGGGGGGTTCCGGCTCCGAGTCCATGTCCGGCAGCATCATAGACTTCGTATACGAGAACGGTCGGCGATACCATCGGCTCAGGGAGGGCCAATACAACTTTCCCAACGATAAGGTCGAGCAAGAGCGAGAAATCCTGAAACATGTCATGATCAAACTGCTCTGCGGAAAGCTGTACTACGCCCCCATCGGTGACTCGCCCCGGAATATCCTCGACGTCGGTACTGGCACGGGCATCTGGGCCATCGAGGGTAAGTCAGCCCCCAAGAGACAAGGCGGCGCGGTGCCGAAAACGCTATTGGACAACGAGAAAAGTCGCCGACCAGCTTCCTTCCTCCATTATCCTCGGCATCGACCTGAGTCCAATTCAGCCAGAATACGTGCCTCCGAAGTAAGTGTCCCCCATCCTTGAGTAGATACTTGCATCCCTCGACCTACATGACGGCCCTGAACTGACCTCCTCTCTTCGTCGCAGTGTTCGATTCATGGTTGACGACGCCGAGAGCGAGTGGCTACACCCGCCGAATCACTTTGATTACGTGCATTTCAGACATGCGGTCATGGCCATCAAGAACTGGCATAGGGTTCTAGAGCAAGCTTTCCAGTACGTGACTTCCCTAGCGGGCCATGGTTGCCAGATACGCTTGTCTGACAAATGATGCAGTCACATTCGCCCCGGTGGCTGGATCGAGATTCAGGAGTTCACCCACTATCCATGCTCGTCGAACAACACAATGCTACAAGACAACCCGCTTGCGCAATTTTTTCTACTGTTGGACAGGGGTCTAGGCATGATGGGCATTGATTTCCTCCAGCCACCACGCCAGCTCCCTGATAAAGCCCGCGACTGTGGCTTCGTCAACGTGACTGAGAAGGTGCTCCAGGTGCCCATAAGCACTTGGCCCAGAAACAAGACGCTTAAGACGATTGGCTTGCACTGGCGCTCCAATCTATTCAACGGGCTGCAGGCGATAGCCATGGGCCCACTGACTAGGGGGTGCGGCTGGACAGCAGCGCAGGTTGAGATCTTCCTGGTTTCGGTGCGCAGGGCTATCATGGACAACTCGTGTCAGTTCTACATGCCCTTCCACATCATCTGCGCGCAAAAGCCCGCTATGCCTTCCTGAAGCTTCACGAGGCCGAGGAGGGCTCAGTACGGAGCACCGGAGGGCAACTCGCCTGATTTGAGCTCCTTGGTGGTCTTCACGCTTCCATGTACTGCCAAAAACTGGCGGATGCTTCTTTCTGCGACTAATATACTAGCCGAAGACGGAATGAGATGGAGGGGCCCAGTTGCTACACATACCAGAGCTAGAAACCAAGACTCGCAACATCTCACAGACGTCCACCGAAAGCCCTGTCCAAGTCTTCAACAGCCACTCCGTTGGATATTTGAAACTTTGGTGGCCCCGAGGGCCAAGTAGAATTTTTTTATGGTCCTATAGTTTCGATATCCTTCACTCCCCTTTCTTGCTTGGCTGTGTAGTCTTGGAACAAGAAAGTTGGCTTTGAGAACCCCTGTGAAGGCTTGCCCGAGCACAGCCAAGAAGCTATTAGGTTTTGCTGCCTGTGGTATGCATCGTGAGCCTCTTTTTCGTCGGGACGGAGATGGGTGGGCGTCTGGCACTCAAATTTCCGCTGATTGAGGGAACCTCGGATCGCTGGCTGCCTGCACTGACCGGTGACCCCTTCCTCGCCAGAAGATTACTGCCCCTAGGACAAAGCTCGGCCTCCCAGCAGCCACCTCCAGAGAGGAGGAGAAATCTCTGCCCATCTTGTTTTAGGTACCACTTGCCACTGGTGCCGTGTCTCTCCCTGACTTGGTCCCATCTATCACCAACCTCTACACTGAGTACCAAGCAACAAATCATCATCACACGCATTATCATTCGCGTCCACCGCCTATCATTCACGTCCACCGCCAATCATACTCACCCAGCATCTCCATCGTAATGTCGCTGCTGCGGTCATTGGCCAAGGAGTTTGTGACGGCGCCCTTCAAGCACGTCGTGACCCAACCACCACACCACCCTGCCTTGGCCCCCTGGACCATGGAACTCCGGCGCCCGCCGCAGATGCGTGTGCAACCCCGGCACCTGGCAGAAGTCGCGCACGAGTCGCTCTTCCAAATTCCGGAGGCTGTCGAAGAAAAGGTGAGCTGGGGGGAGATCTGCTGCGTCACTCCCTCCCCCCTCGACTACATCTCATCATCAGTGCCACTTGACCATGTCGTTGAAAGACGACATGACTTCCCCATAGCAAGAATACTCTGGCTGACAGGGCACTCTCGGCAGATTCCCGCCTTTGCGTCGACTCTCTTCATCGCCACGGCCATCGCACTTAACGTCGTTGCGGTCATGGCCGTCACGACCGTCCCGGCCGGAGAGGCGGAGCCAAGTCCGAGAGATCTACAGGAGCCCTCGAAGGAAGAGTGGGGGCAGACCCGTGGCGGGAAATTCTCCGATCTTCCCTTGACGCTATGGAACCAATGACAGCTGTTTCTCTTCTGCGCGAGCAGGGAAGAGAAGCGTGGGCGTACATGGAGACGGAATGCCCCCTCGGGTGGCAGGGCTGACGGTGGCACAGAGATGGAACGAGTAGGACGGGTAGGGAAAGAACGAGCGCTCTCCCCGCACTCCTGCTTTTCTTGACTCGCATGATGGAAAGCGCGCGAAACTCGGATGTAATGTCGAATAGACTGCAAGACGGCCAAGCCGAGAGCCCCAGCGCTTCGCTGCGGCCGGTGATACAACCTAAGCGAGGACAACACAGAGCGGGCGAGGGAAGGCAGCAGAAGAAAAAGGAATCATAAGTATTTGTTTCTTTACCCGAGAGACGAATCTGCACTTTTACCAACGGGGCACCACGTGAGGTTTCACGCTCCTCGGGGCCCATTTCGAATGCCACTGGTGGCACCCGATTGGACTGGCTGTGGTTTCTGTTCCCAGGGGACAGGAAATTGAATGGTAGTCTCATCCGATCACTGCTACTTGTGCCCTGCTTCACCCGTAGCACAGAAGTGAAGCGCATCCGCAAAACGGTTATCGGGTCCGACTGCCCGGTTCTACAGTCACCAGCCACTCCCGCTGCCGGGAAGGTGCCATCCACGTAGTCTCGGGTAGCACCTGCCTCTGGGTTGTGATACCGACGAGCGAGGCAGGTACCAGCTTCCATCCATGACGTCACCTATCTCAGTGCTCGCAGCATATACTCGTCCGTAGCTTCTTGCAACGCCCATATCATTATAGAAATTTCACGCAGCTTCAGCTTTACCTTCCCAGAGAAACAGCTCCAGCCGGGGCGCCTCTCTCGTCTTTGCGTCTTCTCCTCCCCGACCCTGTGATTCCTCCGGCTGGGGACGCCGTGCAACCCACCCAGGTCACCCACTCAAAAGATACAGAGCCTGCCATTGCATCACCCTCTAGAACCTTCCCTACCCTGCAGCTTTGGAATGATGGCCGCTTTCTGCAACCCCGTGTCACCCTCCAAGAGTACGACTATGAGAGAAGGAGAGTGACAGGCCATCACGACATGCAACGACGACGACCCCCCGAATTCGACTTCTCCGAGGCCCCGCGAGCCCCTCCGGGTCTCGAAGCCCGCCGATATGGGAATGCCAAGACACGCCTGCCGGCCCGCCGCCGGTGCAATGGAATCATCCAGCAACACCCATGGTAGCACATGGGCTCATCTCCAGAGATGCGCAAGGCCTTGGCGCGGCACCCAGCCGAACAGTTTGCTGACCGCGTCCCGCATGTCCCCGGCGTCGGCTACTACTCGACGATAACGCCTGGGCACCCCTGAGCCTCATGTCTACGAGAGCCAGATCACCCATCCCACCACCTAGACAAGAGGAGTGAGCTGTTGAGCGCGGTGTACGGTTCTTCGGGTCACGTAACGAGCGAGGGACCCTTTACCCATCGCCCACACGGCACACGGATAGCTCCTTCGGAGGCGCACGACACCCACGATAGATCGCCCACACCTTGATTGATATACAAGGCTTAGGCGATAGATACTCCTGGCGCCCTTCGAGGTCGCCTTATATTTACCTCTTTCCCCCTCTTGCGGTCTCCTTGATGCGATATGAGCACTGAAGACACGCCTCCTCCCTTGTTGAGAAAAGGCTGCCTTCTCCACCTGTATCACTGACCAAGCTTGGTCAAAGCCACGGTTGAGCTTCAACCATACATCAGAAACAAGCCCAGACCAATCAGAAAGTTTCATTGACATGACCACACCCAAGTCTGGGTCTTTCCCGGGCTCGGGCACCCTTTCTCGCGCTCGCCGCTGGCCGAAACGAAACCGCCATGACAGCAGGGTGTCATCCGGAAATACTCACGACAGCGACAACGGCGGCGATGACGGCGACCCAGAGCCATCTAGTGCTCAAAGAAGCAACGACACGACCGCATCTCCATCCTGCATGGTCTCACTTGCCACCAAGATTTCCAGAGAGGCGGCAAGGCTGGAGACGTATATGAGAGACCACGGTGATACGATGCCCGATTTCGGCCCAGACTCATCACCAGACTATCCTTCGCTCCCGGACGATATTGCTGAGAGCCGACGGGTCGTCATATCTGCTTCGGCTGAGCTATGGGATCTGGCCACCGGGCCCAGAGAAACTCTCAGATAGGGAGTGTGGGACATGAGTTCTACAGCTGCTGCGGCCTCCTCTTCCTATGCGGGATGGTTTAGTGTACATCTAACGTCGAACCTACTTGAGAAAAAAAGTTTCTGGATATTATAGCCTTTCAAGTCCTAGGGCACTTTGAAATAGGCAAGCGTTCCTATCTCAGCAGTTGGCTGGTGGTTTCTTAGGCGATACGCTCGGGCTGAGATTCCGAGCAACGGTAGCCAAGCTCGTCCCCGAACAAGGCACAATCTCCCTCTCAGACCTAGCGCGGCAGACAGCCCTTGACGACGTCAACCTGGCCCGGCTCCTCCGGCTTTCATGATGCGGCGCGTCTTCTGCGAGCCATCACCAGCCCAAATCGGACACACGGCCGCCTCACGCCTCCTGGCCTCGGACCCTGCCATGTAGGCGTGGATTGGACTCAACACAGAAGATTTCCTCCCCGCCGCGGACCACGTACTGCAGTCACTTCTCGCCAGCCCCGAGGCTACCAGTCCGCTACAAGCCGGTTTCAACTATGCATAGGGCACGGCTGGCATCGAGCCCATGTTTGCCACTTTCAGCCGCCAGCCGGCTCGTGCCCATCGCCTCGGCCACGCCCTGTCCAGTATGACGGGTGGTGAGGGCTACGAGGTTCATCACCTGGTACAAGGATCAGCCAAAGTGCTGGGGGATGTTGACTTGAGGGGCGGTACGCTGGTGGATGTTGGTGGAAGCCATGGATTCGTGTCGGTCGACTTGGCCCGGCAGCACCGGCGCATGCGCTTCATCGTTCAGGACCTTCCACGCACCATCGAGAGCGCGCCGAACCCGGTGTCCGAGGACGGGGATGCCACACGCAGGATCGAGTTCACGGCGCATGACTTCTTCACCGACCAGGTCGTCAAGGGCGCTGACGGTACGTGATTTCCACCCTCGGGGACTGTGCTGCACTTCACCACCCTCCATCTCTTATATTTTCCTCCTCGCCCACTGTGCAGTTGCTCTCTAACCCTAGACAACCCCACAGTCTATCTCCTCCGCTGGATCTTGCACAATCACTCGAAACCATACGCCGTCTCAAGTCGCTTGTACCAGCCCTCAAGCCCGGCGCGCGCATCATCGTCAATGAACACCGCCTCAGCCCCTTCGGCGAAAAGAACGAACGGGACGAGCTGCAGATGCGTCGAATGGACGCCCTGATGCTCTGTCTCCTCAACGTCCAGGTCCGTTCAGAGGCCGAGTTTCGGGATCTCTTCCGGGCTGCTGACAAGCGCATGGCTTTCAAGGTGAGCTGCTACCCCGTCGCTAGTAATCAAGAGAGATAACCTGACATTTGCGCAGAGAGCCACGCGGCCGCCAGGCTCCAGAATGAGCATTTTCGAGGCCGTCTGGGAACCGTGATGACGAGGCCTATCTGATTGGGGTGAGGGTCAGTGGAGGAGCTCCATGGCGAACACGACGCTTCCTTTTTCTGAATCCTTCTCTATCTGATCGCTTTCTTAATCTGTTTGGGGGTCATGATCACTTTCTGGATCTGTTTGAATCATAATGGTTTCGTTCATATTCAGCGTAAACTCCAACCAACTACCAGCTAGTTATATTACCAAGATTTTGACCTGGCAGCACCCCATAGCCTAGCTCCCATCACCGCCTATTAAACGTGGTGGGTGCATATGTGTACAGTAAAGCTTTGTGTGTGTGTGTCGACAAAAACCCAACGAAAACAAGTAGAGTTGCGGGAAATAGGTGTATCCAAGATGGCCCGCCGCTGTATATCGACCGAGTGTGTATATGAGGCTTGCGCTGTCGTTTTGTTTATAGATGTAGGTGAGCGGAAGACGCCAGGCCTGGCTCCGTTGCTTGTTCAGTGGGTTTGTAGTAGGTAGAGGAGAGCAAGTAGATACCAAAGAGGAGGTGGGCGAGAGAGACACAAGAATGGAATAATGACACAAAAAGAAATGGGGTATGAGGTTTATGCGAACAAGAAAACGACTCGCGATGAAGAAAACGAGCCGCGATGAGGAAATCCCTGACTGCTGACGCATGGGGTATAGGATATGCCGGATATGTACAGGTGTGGTACTGCAAGAAAAGACAAGAAACGAAGAGAAAAGTATTAAGTTAGTTTGGTTAAATGGTATCTCTCTCTCTCTCTCTCTCTCTCTCACTCTCATCTGCTGGCCTTTTCGGAAATGGCAACGAGGCGATCAACTATCGGCGAAACATCCTCAACAGCGGGGGTGGTCTTTGGGCTTTCCCGCCCTCGTACGAAGACTTGGGCAGGGGTTCCGAGTCCCTGACGAGAAGAGCGCGTTGCGGCGCGACGGCCCCGCCGACGGGCCCAGCGCCGACATCGACGGCGAAGTCGACCAGATTGACAGAGTTTCCGTTGCCGAGCGTCAGGTTGCGGGCCTGAGCGGGGGTGACAGGGGATGGGGCAGCGGAACCCTGGCCAGCGGCCGTGAAGAAGCGCTGAAGAGCAATCTGCGCCGTCTCGGCATTCTGGAGCGTTTGCTGCTGCAGCACAAAAAGGACCGAGATGCGAGCAAAGTCGAGCACCTGCCCCGTGACGGGAAATGAGGTAGAGGCGGGTGGTGGGTTACGCTGGGTGGTGGACGTGCTGGGCGGTGGCGAGCGGGTGCTGGGTGTGCTAGTGCTACGGCTGCTGCTGCTGCTGCTGCTGCTGCTGCTTGTCCTGCGCGAGATGGTTGTCGTGACCGTCGTCGTCGTCGTAGGCGGAATCGCGGTGAGGGTGGTGCCAAAAGAAACGGATCCGGAAAGCGTGGTCGAGAACCCCTGGCCGGCCTGACGCTTGACCACAACAGTGACGACCTCGACAGCAACGCCTGCGGGTACCTTGGGTAGCTCGGGTTGCGGGCCCTTGGCAGCATTGTTGGTGGTCCCCGGCACAGTGGCCTGGGAGAGACCGCTGCCACTATCGCCGTTGAAAGTGACGAGGGCGTTCTCGGCCAGGCAGCTGAGACTGCCCGAGTTGAACTTGGCCAGGATCTGGGTAACTGACAGGGGGATCGAGAAGTTTTGAACAGCGGTCTGGATGAGACGGGGCAGCGCGTCGCCGAGGGTGACGTTGTTAATGATGTTGCTGCCGACGTTGGGGCTCTGGTCGACAATGTTGGTCGTCGTGCACCCGTTGGCGCCGGGGACGGTGCACGTGGCGCCGGTGAAGCCGCCAGTGCATATGCAGCTGCAGGCGCCCTGGGCAGTCACGACGTTGGTGCCGCCATTGGCACACGTGAGCATGTTCTGGCACTCGGTCAGCGCCGGCTGAGCGTTGCCAGCCCCTGTGTTGCCGCGGCGGATGACAAAGAACTCGACCGGGATCACGACGGCGGCTGTCACGATGATGAGCAGCACAATGACCAGAATGATGAATCCCCAGAGCGGCAATCCGCA
Source organism: Gaeumannomyces tritici R3-111a-1 (assembly GCF_000145635.1). Lineage (NCBI taxonomy): Eukaryota > Fungi > Ascomycota > Sordariomycetes > Magnaporthales > Magnaporthaceae > Gaeumannomyces > Gaeumannomyces tritici. Next base: position 496,338 of record NW_008804551.1, read on the forward strand.
GCACCGCCTTCCCTGCTTTTGCTCGCCCCGGGAGTTGCTGGCGTTGTTGACGCCGTTGCCGTTGTTGCCAGTGCCGGCGATGTTGTAGGTGGGGAGCGCAGGTGGCTCATCGCGGGGAGAGTTGTCCCTGCTGCGGCCAGCGCCGCTGAAGCGGGCGGGGAGTGGCCACGAGTTGATTTCGTCACGCACGCTCTGACGCCAGCTCCTCCGAGCCTGGTGCACAGGCTGGGCCGGGGGCGGGAAGGCTGCAAGCATGTCCGAGAGACCAGATTGGTGTTTCTCATAGTCGCCTGAGGTGTGTTAGTTATCTCCAATCCGGCCTTGAGGTGGCTTAGCGCTACGGGGCCTGCTTTTTCAACTCACTTGCGCGGTTCTTCTCCGACTGACCCGGATATTGGTCCATGTCGTCAAGAAAGCGGCTCGCGGGCCTGCGGCCCTTCTCGAGGCTGGCCGCCAGGCGGGTAGCTCGGCGAATAAGATCCGGCAGACTCGTCAAGCTGCCACGAGACTCGGCCGCCTTGACAGCGTCAATGTCCAACTTGGGTGGCCTGCGAATGGCTGAGAAGTGGCTGTATTCACGCATGGGCTGGGGAGAGACTGGTAGGCCGCGGTTGGGATTCGACGGATCGGGCGAGGATGCCGCGTCGTACGCGCTCAATATTGACTCGGCCGTCAAAGCTGACCCTGCAGCACCTGCAGCGCCAGCCACTGCCATTGCTGGTGGGGGTCGCAGTCCCCGAGACCTTGGATCACTCCCAGAGCTAGTCGAGGACGCATCGACGTAACCCGTTCCATCAGTAAAAGGACCCGGGTTTCGTGGAGACGGCACGGCCCTCATTCCCATCTCGGGGACTTCAGAAGACCGCTGTGGTGCAGGAGTCGACACGAGCAGCGCCTTTCCCCTCTTGCCTATGCTGGCGCTGCGGACGAGCTGGCTCTCCTCGCCCTGGTCGTCGCCACCATACATGCCATCCCTGCCCTCTTCCGGAATGGCGTCTTCGAATCGGGATTCCGGGTAGGTAGGGCTTGGACCAGGTGATATTGGCGAATCCCAGCTATCTCTATCCCTGGGAATAGCCGCGCTAGACGCATATGATGCACGCGATCTTGATCGTGGGCTCTCTTCGGGAATGGGCGACACAAAGGAGGCGTTGGAGTAAAACGAGGATGCTCCACGTCTTGCCGACGGAGGCGGACCAAGGTTGACACTCCTCCTCGGAGGCGCGACTGGCGTTGCTGTGATTGGCAGCGGGAAGTCTGGTATTGACCCGACGGAGTCGACTGTGGAGGGGCGCGAGGTAGAGGACGTGGCCGACTGCTGCAGAGAGACCTCGGACTCGCGGTTCGACTGGGACTGATACTGAAACACGGGGGTCGGATCCTGGAGCTGGGAGCCGTCAAGCATCGAGGGAACGCGGCTCGGCCTCGGGGGTCGCTGCGGGGGATACGATCGGCCTGGTGGAGGTTGATAGGGCGCGAATCCCTGGTTAGCGGCCGAAGCCGAAGGCACTATCGGCGGACCGCCGAGCGGCCATTGGGGAATCTGGGTTGCAGGAATCTGAGTCGGTCTCGAAATGTCGTCGCCGGTAATGGGGCCGTCGCCGCGCGGTCGTGGGATTCCAACCCTGGGTGGCGAAGTCGTAATGGCCTCGGCGACAGGCGCCGGCGAGGGTCGGACTATCGGTAGCGGCAACTGGGGGTTCGGGCCGAGGCCTCCCTGAGGCACCCGGATGGGCATCCTGCTGTCGCTGGGCGTGCGACTTGCCAGGCCGGCCATTGCCAACTCGCGCGCGCGCCTGACAGATCCTCCTGGTATCGACTGTGGCTCCATATCTCGCCCATCTTGAGGGTAACTCATTTAGCAAAGGCCACCTCGATAGCGACGGTCGATGGGGGCATCCAAGTGCTCCCACGGCAGTCTCCTTTCTTTGGTCCACGGCTGATCCACTCTTCCAATCCCGCTCCCAGCAACAGGGGCCTTCTTCCAACTGCGCGGCCTATCCAATAACAAGCGCATATGCAAGAATCCGCGCGGTGATGTCCCCCGGGACTCGGTTCGTGAAAGAAATGCCGACTTTGTCTCGGCAGTCGATTGAGAAGCCGGCGTTGCACGGGATCGAGAAAATGCCGCAAGAGATGGTATCCAGGCGTCAGTCAATAAGAATAATAATCCTTTCAGTCGGTGTTTCGATGCGCGATCAGGCGCTGCTGGCAGATGTTCCGGACTCTGTTGGCGCGCTCCAAAACGACTGGCTGGAAATGGGTATCCTGAAAAAGGAGAATAAGAACAAGATGGCTCCCCTGGTATAAATCGTCCGACTCTTGCGAAGCTAGAAAGGAAAAAGCAAAAAGGAATGAACGGTGGTGACAAGGAAAGAAGGCCGGCTGTTGTGCAACGGCGCAATCCAGTCTGTCGGCGGTTGGGATACAGGTCTATGCGTCGTCGTGTATGTCCATCGAGGAGATTCAGCGGTAGGAATGATGCGCCTGCGTGGTTGAGCGCGGCGGAAACGAATGAATGAATGGCGGACCTGCCCGTGGAGAGTCGTGAGCGAGGCCTCAGAAACAACAACAAGGAATTAGGTAAAAGCGAAGAGCAGTGTGAAAAAGCAAAGGATCAGGAAATGACCAATGCTGTCTGGCCAGAGCAGGAGCCGTCAGTCGTTTGCGGAGACAGGCAGAGGAGAAAGCAGGGAATGAGAAAAAAAACGATATTATTGTGGCGAGCAGCCAGCAACGCGCAGCGTGCGTCCGTGTGAGGTGTGGCGGGCGAGGTGATACGAGGGTGTGGGACAGGAAGGACACGGATGGACGGGATGCTATCCTGGGCTGGGGGATGCCCGTTCCGGGGGGGCGTGTGGGTGCCTGGGGGGTTCGGTGGTGCTTGTATGCTCTCTGTAGCAGACGAGCGGGAACCCCTCGTCCCTTTCGTGACAAACAGTTGAGACAGCGAGGGCTGGCCCAGAAACCCCCGACAAAGCGATCTGCCTATTTGGGCGGGGTGCAAGGGGGGAGCAGAGAAGGCAGGCAACGAGACTGACGGGCGGGACGCGGCCTCGCTTGCGGGCTCGCCAAAGGGCCGCGGGTCCCAGAACCACGACCAGGGGCCAGCCTGAACGGCCTGGTCGCAGGTAGGGAGGGAAAAAGGGAGATCACGTACGTTTGATGTTTCGTCCGCTTGGCGCCAGAGCCGCCTCTGCGCTACGCTCTCCAGCCCGGCAGGTGCTACTGTGTAGTAGGTGTACCCTCCAGCAGGCAAAGCGGAGCACTGTTTGTTCCGTGGCCCGATTCGGCAGCCGCGATCGGGAGAGTAGGTGGAAATGGGAAGGTGCGAAGGGGACGGGACGGGCAGGGAGACAAACTCGACTCGGCCAGCTTCGTTCGCGGCGAGGGTTTGGGTGGTGGGAAGGGGAAGAGAGCGGCAGAAGAATCAGGTACCTATAGGGGGCAAGACAAGCGCGGAAACGAAGGAGGGGATTCAATGGCTGAATCGATCACGGACCCGAACAGGCCTGTGCGATCCGACGGACCAGCAAGACTACCCACAAGAAACCAAGGCCCCATCAGAGGAAGGACAAAGGGAGAGCGTGCGAAAAAAAAGTATATCCAACATGGGACGGACGGTTTCCCGTGGATCGTCAGTGTGCGCATGCAGTTCCTTGTGTGTGAGCACCTGCAGCACGCAGAGACAAATCCCACCCAAAATACCACACAGAAGCCACACCGCAGCTACCCAAATGTCTCCACCGCCGTTCGCACGGGGTGCATGCGCGGCACGAATTCGGACGGGGGCCGACGACGTGGGTTGGGGTGGGTGGGCAAGCCCCGACGAGAAGCGGCTTTTGCTACAGGCGTGTGTCGGGTCGGCTGCCAGGAGGTACTGTGGTTGTATACGAAAGAAACCACCCACCCCCAGTCAATCGCCAAGCCCGCTGTGGTCGCGCCTTACCCAATACAGCCTAAGCAAGCCAGGGCACCCATCCCCTGCTTGAAAAGGTACTTCCTGCAACCCGACAGAAAACTGTTCAAACTTGTGCACGTCAATTAAGCTGATCCCTTGTCGCGGGTCAGTCAAGGTGCCACTTTTAAGTGGGTGGGTGGTTATATACCCATCACACCTAGTAACCGTGGGCGAACGCCACTGTCGTCGGTCAACAGCGTGGTGAAGACAGAAAAAGAAAGGGAGGGGATGCTGTTTCAAATCGGCGGGGCCGAGCAGGGGGGCCACCCACAGAAAAAGAACAAGGGGGCGCCCTGGAAGCTGATCCAGAGGCAATCAGGCACTGGCTTGGCTCCGTCTGCATCCGTGTGGCGTTGCTTTGGCCAACTGCTGGAGGCTTGGGGTGTGGTGACCTCGACTGTTGACTGTTGACTTTGTCCGTATCGTTGCAGCGCAGAGCAACTGTAGCCTCCATTCTGGGCTTATACGGCGGGGCAGCGTGTTGAGCACATTCGCGTTCTTGTGCTGTGCCATCGTGGCATCAAGGCCCAGCGTACATCTGTCAGAGCCCCCAAACACTACCTCGCCTCGCTCCTCGCTCATATTAGTGCTACCGCACGTAATAGTCCCGGAAAAAGCATCGAAGGATGCGCCTGTGCGCCGCTGCGAGCCGCGGAATGATCAAGTTCTACAATTTCACCTTCTTCCCGAAATGCTCGTTTCCCCGGCCACAAATCTCGCATGCGCACAAAAATAAAGCACAACCGAGCATCCCTTTTCCCTCTCGGCTTGGGCTTGGGGTTCCAATTTGGGAAAGAAAGCGGCGCCGGTCCGAAAAAAGAATCACGTCAACAACGGCATTTGGCGTAAAAGTGGCCCCCACCCAGGAGGCTCACGTCAACCCTCCAGACGATTGTGCTAGAAAGGAGAGCGACCCCCCTCAATTCACCGATTTACAGCCAACCGAGCGGTTGCGCCAAGTCAACTCGTGGCGCTGCTCAGGGGTGACGGATCGAAGTTCGAACTCTGGACCCGTGCCACCCACACTCGCTTGCCAGTTGCTCAGCAAACGCCAGGCCCTCTCTTCTGCGGCATGGATGCAGGTACCAGCCAGAACGGGCCAAGCGTCTGCGGACCTGAAAAAAAGGGGCCAGGTATCCCTGACGGGCAGGTGGGAAGCCCTCTCAATTCCCACACCTGCGTTGGGGCGGCCAGAATTGGGCTTCAAGGGGACAAAGCGACGCCAAAATGGGCGCCTTTCTGCCGCTGAAGGCCCAGAAGCGGAAATGAGAAAGCGACCTGTGCATTTCTACGATGGTGGCAGGCAGTCAAGCCAGCGATCAATCTCCTCCATCCCCCAGTATACCTGTTATAGACAAGGCGATGTGAGGGATCATCTCTCGTTTGACGGCTGACATTTACTTGGCCTTTTCATCCATTCTTGACCTGTCGCGGCAGTCTGTCTGCTATCCTCGCATCCGCAAAGTATCTACGAGGGTTCCTGCGGAAATGGATGGGACGGGGCGGTAGTGGGCGGCATGGTTCGCTCGTTCTCCTTGCTCAAGCACAAGGCGAGAGCACTAGCGATTTCTAGCGGTGATCATGACGTTGGGCTGACGATTACGAGCTGACACGCATGTGCCTGGCCTGGCCGTGCTCGTGGGGACGGGACATTGACAGCGAGCCGGCTGTGCTAGCGTTGGCGCTGGCCACATGGGAAAAAAAAGGGTCAGTGTGGCCGGCGCCTTCACCTTCTCCCCAAATTCGCCGGCGCCGGCGCCAATGGCTCGCCGACAGACCTGGCTATGCGGTTCCCAGCTTGTGACATGCCATTGCACAGAGCGGCGATCCTTGCGGAAATGCGCGCCGACGGCGCCGCTACTGCTCGCTTCCAAACTTTGGATCGACAAGTCAGTAAACGGTCTTCTCCCCCACCAGCTGGAGGGCGTCCACTGGAACGGGATCATCCGGGCACAGTTACGGTTCGTCGTCACGCGCCCGGCCCCCAGCCGGTCGACAGCCCGCCTTCCTCCTTACTCGCTGAGCAAACCCCGTTATGTCGGCGCCCCATTATTGAACAGCTTGTGGAGGGACGACTTTGATGGCCGACTTGACTATAACGCCCTCTTCATAGCGCAGTTCGCGTCATGGTAGCGTCGTCGTCATCCGTAAATCGCTGCGCCGGCCCTGGCGGCTCCACGAGGGCGGGATTCATTCATTTCCTTTTGGCGCGGGGGAGAAAAAGCTTGCGTCGGGTGGAGAAAAGAGACCAGTCCCAGGCTGCTGCCGGGCACTAATCAGGACCGGCGACCTGGAAACACCGTACCATCACACGCGTGGCCGCGTGGGCTGCCTGGCCCGTGTCTCGTAACCTCCATTTTCCGAATAGCCTCCAAAACCCCAAGTATCAAAATTGTTGGTACCGTAGGTTTCTTTCCTTTATTGGATCGTTGTACCAAAAAAGAACCCCTCCCGCCTCGAAGATTGCCCTCAAACTAATGTATGTCCATTTCCTCATTCCTGTGCTTATTTTTATCCCTCTTCCTCATCTTATTATACTTCTTTTCCTGGGTTGTTTATTCCTATTCCTGTTCATATTTATATTCATTCATTAAAGGGACTGTCCCATCGCCATGATGATTCAAATCGCTGGACGTAACGTCGCAGATCTCTTCCCCGAGTACTACTAGTCCCTCCAGTCTCGGGGTTGGGGTTTTTTTATATCTTTTTTTTTATCCTAGATAGTCGCAGCCGCCGTGAAATGTCTAGTGTCATGGAAACGAACCGCGAAGCAGGCGACTATTCCCGGCGGCTGTATTTGAATCAAATATGCCTTCCCGTGCGCCATGCCTTCGTGGCTCAAACAGACAACCCGTCTTCTGTACGAGGCACCTAGCCGTAGTGTGCAATCCGACCCAAGCGACTACGTGGTAGGCGGTAGCGTGCCGTAGTCAGAACTGAATGCCGTGCAGCGCAGCTTCAAGACAATGTTTGTGCTGCATCGGAGCAAGGTCCCGACCAGCCCCCCGCTAGCAGGAATCCATCCCATTTATCATTTGCAAAAAGCCATTCGTTCACCCACACAGTTGGGTTTACCTATCTTTCTGATATTAACCCAGCTTCTTCGGATCAACCCAGTATACCTACAAATCGCCGAGATCCCAACCCGCAGGCGCGGATCGATACCTGCGTCTATGCGCGTCTCCCTAGTCAGCACGTGGGAGGTTCCCCTCGCTTCCTTATCGGCAGCATCTCTGGCCTCCGCCTAGGTGCGTCGTCGCTTCGCCCTCCCGTCTCCTTATCCTTCCCTTTCCGGATTGGAGGCGTGACCCTTTTGGCTGGGTGTTTGTGGCCCCGCCCCAGCGCATCACCTCCAAGCCAAAGTTCCGTGTTTCACAAGGGTCGACTTTGAGACAAGACGAGCTCCGCATTCCGAGACCCGAGACGCAAGCCGATCGCCTTCCGGCGACTTGGCTCGTCCTATGGTTTTTTTTCCCTTTCTCTTTCGTCTGTTTTTATCCCTCCCGCTCATCAGTTTCCTAGTTCTTGCACGGTACCGAGCGAAAGCGACGTGGCAGTTGTTGTTATCTTCTCCGCTATCCATGCCCGATCTGCTCTGTGCCGTCTGATATAGATATATATTTTTTAAAAAATAAAAATAAAAAATTTCTGACAGGTTGCGGGACTTTGCCTCGTTTGGTCATGCGCATGCAGAGATGCCATCTCTGACTCAGCTGCCAAATTATGTCCAAGCAGGAACGCTGTTATGCTCTTCACAAACGGCGTGCTTCGTTTCGTTACATTGCTTGTTATGGCCTCCGCATGACGCGCCTTCTGGGTGCCGTTGATTGACCATCACCCGGTCTGACAGATACCCTAAAATACCCTAGACAACCCACTACGGAGGTGTGTAGCGTTAATATTCGCCCACTGTTAGGTATCTCCGCAAACGAAGTGGGGGGCAAGGGTATGAAGGGGCCAATAGCAGCACATAGAAATTAATAAGGAAAAATATTTTTTCAACATTTATCAATTAAAAAAAGCTCGATTCAACGGAGGGGTGAATAAAATAAAAAGAAGCTAAGCCTGATTTGGTAGGGGTTAGGCATGGGGGGGTCCTGGCTGCTTCATAGCAGTGGGCGATTTTTTTCGCCTCTCCGTAGGGCTAGGTCATTGATGGGCCCCAGACCCGGGTGGCCAAGCCCTTCAGGCGCGTCAAGACGTCAAACCATCATGACTTAAAAGGTAAGGCGTCCTGCCCATCTCTCTCGTCTGGGGAGCTCAGACGACGCCTTGTCCCCCTAGGAGAGCCTGTGGGCTTCATCTCAACTTGCATACCGTGAATGTCCGGGGTGCAAACAAAACCGTCCGTTTGAGCACGCCTTGAGCGAGGAGGCCAACCGCCGTGCTCCACTCGGGGGATTATTACTGTGTAGGCAGGGAGAAGAAAAAAAAAACAAGGGGGTTCGCCGCCCTCGAGGCCACGCAGTGGCTCGACGTATCATTCATCTCATCGGATCAAAACACGCAAACACATTGCACGCTCGATATGCAAGTGCTGCGGCAGATCTGCAAACGACGGCCCGGTGGGTGGTCTGAGAAGGCCTGCGATCGGGTCATCTCAGATGGACAAACATTTGATGGCAATTCCTACAACCTCACTGGCCTTGTGTATGCAGACATGTGCATGAACCGTAGCTCGGTTTTACTTTAAGGAAGGAGTCCCCGGAGTGATTCCATGCCTAGGTACCACGATCCACAGTCGCCTCACTTGACTGGGCCGTCCTCCACAGCCGGGGGGCTGATGCAACCAAGGATCTATTCTCGTCAACTTTGTCCTTTTGATCTCCCCCCTTATCCAGTTTCCCAGCCCTCGTTGTTATCAATGTGGACGTTGTTTGTTCCAGGCGGATAGTCATGGACTTGCCCTTCATCAAACTTAATCAGACGTTCTCAATCTGGTATCCGTAACTGTGCGTTCGTATACCATTTCTGGACTTTAGTAAATGCTACGAATTTTATGGTGATGTTGTATTCGACACCAGGGAAAGTAGGTTTACACGCGCGCTTGGGGTTGTTGATTGCAGTAAGCAATATTGAGGTAGGAAGGGGAAGGATGCATCACGTTGATCCGTCCCGCGCTCCAGAACAACCTCCAACATGTCGCATTCAATCCACCTGATTGTGTTGGGCATAGATGGTGGTTTCACAGACAGCAGTTTGTAGCTTCATTGCAAGGCGGCAATCGAGGGACAGATGTCCTGTCAAGTCGTCGAAGATGCGAATCTGCAGGCTCGCAGCGAAGGCCCCGCACAGGCATCAATGACGCACTCCGACATCCAGGAATTGTGGGCGCCTGCAACGCAGATCATGGAGCGGCATTTTGGGGGGGGGGGGGGCAGGTGGAGCGTCACGGGAATGTGGGAATTCAGGGGTCCAGTTGAGTCCTGAGGCAGCAACTACGCCATCAAGCGGCGACTCTGGAATGTGGCAGGACAAAGAACAGGGGCTGCTGATTGGGCGCCGCAGTAGTAAGCACGAGGCCCTTGAAGCCAGCATGCCATCGCCAACCAACACGAGCCTGTCCTCACCCGACCCAGATCGGTCGCCACACTTGACTTCCATCCAACTCTCCCGTCTTCTTTCTCTTCGCCGACCCATCAAACGACAACCCCAATCAACCCGACTCAAATCACATTCACCTGAGCGCCGTTGCGTCAATCCTTAGGTTTCGCTTTTATCTATATTTGGTACGCTGGGCGATACACCACCACGACCTGTTTCCTAGGTCATCCACTTCGCTTTGCTTCTCCTTTCGTCGACTCTAGACCCCGCCCCTTCTCCATCGCCTCCGCAGTAAGGGACCACCAACCCATCGCCCTCAGCTGTCATCATGCTGCCGAGACCTATTTCCATCGCCGCCGCTGGCTTGGCCGTGGCTACAGAGGCCTTCCTCCTCCCGCCCGGTGCCCTTCGCGACGCTCCGGCCACGCACCGCGAGCCCCTCTTCAATGCCCTGCCCTTTGAGGTGACGGCGGCACCGAGCTCCGGGCTCTCGTCGGTCCACCTCCAGTCGGTCCAGCTCGGCTGCCCCGGCTGCGATCTCCGTGTGGCCGGTTACGTGGGGAGCAGCTTCCGTCTGAAGGGCAAGGCCGAGAACTACCTCGACCTCGGCTTCTCCGTCCATCACGACGCGTCGAGCGACCGCCTCCTTGTCAATGGCTTCGAGCTGTACCCCGAGTCGGACCCGCTCGCGAGCCAGCTCCGCGCCTCGGTCGTGCCGCAAATCGAGGCCATGCCCGGCGATGAACACCCCAAGCCCGTCATGATGGCCATGGAGCCCCAGGACCTCGGCTTCGGCCTCGTCGTCCGCACCGACAAGGTCGACGAGCAGTCGGGCGTTGAGCTCATCAGCGTCGACCTCCAGGTCATCGAAGTCGGCAACCGCTTCATCCAGGGGCTGAAGAACATCCACATCGATCTGGTCAAGGACAAGAGCGGCGCCCTCATGATTGGCCGCATCGGGCAGTCTGAGTCTCAGAACCCTGCCGAGCCCGCAGGCCAGTGCACCTCCCTGATGTGCAAGATGAAGGCGGTCGCTGTCGGCGCCATGAACAAGATCATGAAGCCCCACTGCGGCGGCAAGATGGCCCACGGCGCTCACCCCGGCGCCCCCCACCACATGCCTCACCACCAGCCCACGCCTGCCGACGGTGCTCAGATCCAGTACCAGCACACCCCGCGCACATGGGCCCGCCTGTTCAAGCAGCTCAGCTACTCCATCGTGCTGCCTGTGCTCGTTGGTATCTTTGCTGGTATCACCATCAGCGTCCTCGGCATGGTCGTTGGCACTCTCATCGTTGGTCTTTGGCGCTTCTTCGTCCGCGGCCAGACTTTCTTCCCTCGTCGCTGCCACCGTCGCTCCGGCTCCACGTCGCAGCATAAGGCCTCGGAGCATGATGCCACCGTCGCTGACGAGAAGTCTGGCCTCATGGCTGCCGAGGACGTGCAGGACGTGCCTCCCTCGTACACCGACGAGGAGGCCACCAAGCCTGCCCCCGCCGTCTAAGCATTTCCCTCTGCCGACCTTAGGATCTCGCTAGGGACACCGACAATTGGCTGTTTGACGACAGTCGCCAACACTTACGCCCTAAGTGCTATCTGTTCTGGTGGAGACAGTCATATCTCTGAAATTGAAAGGAAGGAGAATAAGAAAACATCAGTCATTACAAATATGCCATCTATCTAGGTGTTGAGGGCGTTTGAAATCAGCCACCACTTGTACAGCAAAACTGGTATCTTGCCTGGGTTGTGGGAGCACAAGGTCTTCTCCCAGCCCTCCCGGCGCTTGGGAATGGTCTCGATAAGACATGTCCTACGCCACTTTCACTCATTTTGTTATTGGTATCCTTCTCTGGCTTAAGGGGTCTGGATTTGACTCTGCGCGAATACTACCTCAATACTCCTTTGCTGCACGATAGCATTTGGTTACCTTGATATCGTTAGACGCGGTGTCACCGAATTCAATCTCGATTATTCCATCGCTAAAATGTTTTGGGTATGATCAACGAAAACAAATGGGCGTGATGGGCACATGTTGAAAAATAATTTAAAGGTCCATGGCGCTAAAGTATATATCCCTACCGTACGTACGGACGTACCATGGTGAGGGAGGCAAAAGAGAAATCATCTGCTTGCGTCGGGAATTGAACCCGAATCTGCTGCTTGGAAGGCAGCAATGCTAACCATTACACCACGCAAGCTGGGTGTCTAATTGGATGATGTTGTGGCTCGCTTGTGGTGCCTATGAGTAGCGAGTCATGGCCGAGGCTCGCTTTGGTACTCTGCTGAGGCTGAACCCAACGACATCCACGTCGACATAAAGGCGTGGACGCGGAGAGATTATCTGAATCTGGAAGGCTGCAAGCAAAGCCATACGGTTAAAATGCATCAAGAGTGCGATAAAGTTAGTTGGATGCAAGCCATTGACGCTTTTATGGCGTAAAGCGCAACCTAGGTAGGTTGAGGAGGAAGTTTGTATGAATATAAAAGATTGTAGGCGCTCCTTGTACTTTGGCAACAGAGCTGTCCAGTCCCATCCGCACACCCGCACACTCGTCCCTCTCCAGTGAATCACCAACAATCACGCCAGTATCCCTGAGTGCTTGCTCCCCCCCCCTTGCCGCAAGCAAACATGACGCGGAGCATCTGGGGCCCACCGCCACCATCGTCATTGTCATCATCCGTGACGTCCAGCCCGGCCCGGGCCAGCGCGGGATCCGATGCGCTGCTCATGATCGACGCGGACAAGGGCGAGGCGGCATCGGCGGCCATCGAGGATCTTCGGGCCCGCCTGGCCGCGGCCGAGGAGCGGCTGAGCGCGCTGGAGAAGTCGACGACGACGGCGACGGCGATGACGACGACGGCAACGACGACCAAGGACGAACGTGACGTGGACAGGCCGAGGACCCGGTGGGAGGAGATGCAGGAACTGATTAGGCTCGGATTGTACGTCCTCCTTTCTCCATGCTTCCTTCACCCACCCCAACCCCCCTTCCCCTCTTCACTATTTTGCTTTGCTTCTCCTCTTCGGCAGTTTGGTACCGTAGGCATGTCGGCTGCTAACTTGCCCCTTTCTTTTTTAATAGTGAAAAGTCCAGGCTGGCGCGTTATCGGAATCGCAAAGTCGGCACCGCAACCGGGCGGCTCTTGCCGATCTACTCGAATGCAACGGGCAAAGAGATCGAGCTCTGCCCTAAAAGCTTCGAGGAGCTGAGGAATATGGGCAGTATGTGATTCAGCCCCCTCCCCTTCCTCTTCTCTCGTTTCCCGTCTACCTATGGGATACCTACCCTCCTTTGCCGTGAAGTGAAAGTGCTAACCCTGTACCTATAAAAAGACTCGCATCTCAAGCTGCTCCTCAAAGCGTTCGGGGTAGAGCCACTAGATATGACCGACGAAGAGATGAGGGAGATCGTACGGGATAAAATGGACCTCCAGGGTTATTATTACGATCTCTACTGTGTAGAGGAACCCGATGAAGAAGACGGGGAATAAGAAAAGGAACAGAATGGGAAGAAAACGGGAGGAAAACAGGAAGAAAAACGGGAAGAAAAACAAGATAAGGATTAGAATAAACCCACGAATAAAAATAGGAATATGAAACCTTATAGTACTAACATTCCTAATCTTTGCCCCTAGGACCTGTAAGACTGCCATCGTCCTTGTGGGCGGGGTGCCTCGGCTTCGGGAGACGGTTATCAATCATGTTGTGTTGCCGGTGCTATACATCTACTTTATATGATATCTACAACACTTTACGCAACATCACAGGAATCTAAATTAACCAACCTGCTCAGGACGAAACACCTTGTAACCCCAACTACAGATCTTTCTTCTCGGCGACACCTTTCCCGCCCCTGGCTTTTGCAGCCCCTAGGGACCCCGGAGGAGACTTGAGTCCAAAGAAGACGAGGAGGGTAACGGCGGCGATGCCCAGGGCACCGATACCGTATGCCACCTCGCGGCCGGCCCACCAATAGACGCTCGTGAAGAGGACGGGGCCGACGCCTCTGCCGAGCTGGCCCCAGCTGCGGAGGGCGCCAAGCTTCTTGCCGCGCTCGCCGGCCCCGGCCTCGAAGCTGCTGAGGGCGTTGAGCCCCGTCACGACCGTGGCCGACGTGGTGGCCAGGCACGTGGCGGCCAGGTAGAGCATACTGACGGAAGAGGCACGGGCCAGCAGGGCAAAGGCAACGAGGCAGGCCGCGACGCCGAGGCGCACTGAAAACAGGGGCGGGAGGCGGCGCGTCACACCGCCCTGGAGGATGGAGGCGACGAGGCCGATATAGCCCAGCAGGCGGCCGTTCCGGGCCGAGGTATAGCCGAACAGATCATACGTCATGAAGGGGAGCGAGAACTCCATGCCCGAGAAGAAGAGGAGGAAGGTCAGGTGGACTGTGTTGAGAAGGAAGTGCGAGTTGGTCCTCTTGACCGGAGCCGGGCTCTTCTCCTTGTCAGCGGCGGCCTTGGAGGTGGCCGCAGCACCCTTTTCAGTCAGGGCCGGCAGAGTTTCGGGCAGAGCGACATAGAGGTAGGCCGTCTCGGTGACGATGAGGAAGAGGGAGAACCCGGCGGCGGTGGCGAAGGGGTTCGCAGCCACGGTGGGTATGGAGCTCAGCCAGGCGCCCAGGGCGGGGCCGAAGGTGAAGGCGATGGAGAAGCAAGCGCCAATGAGGGCCATGGTGGAGCCACGGCTGGTCTCGTCTGATATGTCGGTGGCGATGGCGGTGGCGAGCTGGACGTTGCCCTCGGACAGACCGCCGACGACGCGCGAGGCCACAAAAGTGCGGAAGTCGACGGCCACAACCCACAACAGGACCGAGAGGATGTTGCCGCACATGCTAGCCAGGAGCGCGGTGCGCCGGCCGTGCTTGTCCGACAGGCGGCCGATTATGGGGGAAGCGACAGCCTGCAAGAGGCTGCGACGCAGACAGAGCCCACCGTGTTAGTGCTGAAAACGTGCGAGTTGGGGGCGGATTCTGGCTGCATACGAGAATATGCTCCCGAGAGCACCGCCGAGAAGAACGATGTCATATCGGGAGTCTATCGGCTTGGCGAAGGCGGCCTTGTAGGCGTTGAGGTAGCCCAGCACATTGGCGAGCAGAGTCGGGGGGCGCTGGCGCCCTTCAGAGTCGAGACCAGCGGGAGCTTCGGAATTGCGATAGAATTCAAGCAGGTTCGGGAAGAGCGGGAGGATAAAAGTAAAAGAGATCTGGAGGCGGCGGGCGCAGAGCGTGTTAGTCGTATCATTGCGCTGCTCCCTCACGATATAGCTAGCATGTCGGCTGTGTCGGGACGATGGAGGAGGGGGAGGGGGCGGGCTGTCGCACCAGGTCAAGCAATAGGGAGACGAAGATGACCCTGAGAACCCTCTTTCGGGTGTTGGCATCGACTGAGGACGCCATCCTCTGCGACCTGCGCGTCTGGTTGAGGTTTAGTGGGCTCGCTTGGGCGCAGTGCGGCTGTTGGTGCGCATTGGATAGGGAGGGAGAAAGAAAAAACAAGGATCCGAGACAGGAAAGTAGCCCAAAAGTCTAGAACAATCAAACAAGGAAGGCACAGCGAGTGCGCGACGAAGGTGCTGGTGGGACAAAAAGAAAGAAGTCGGCGGATGTGGTCGACACGACCTCAACGCCACTGCACCCAAAGAAAACACATCACCAACTTAACTTCGCCGCTGGCCAGCCTTCCCTTGCTGTCGGCTCTCGCCTAGGCTGAGCTGAGGTGGAGGTGGGTCCTGAGCTGTCGAAAACGGGGACTGTGCTGAAAATAGCGACTCGCTATTGGACCCCTGAGTCAGTGCCCGCCCACCTAATTGCACGTCTCTCGGATGTCCCGCCATCACACAATCTTTCATTCTCTTGAGCCCTTTTTGTTGTTTCTCGAAGAAGAGACGGCAGCCCACAGACAGTCATGCCTCGAGTGAAGCAAGCATAATTCCGGAAATGTCCCGATACGACACATGCCGACACAAGCGAACACAAGCGAACACAAGCCTGCAATATTCGCATTCTTGTCCACGGCTTCCACTGTTGGGCAATGTGCTGGCCGACCGTGCTGGCCGGCACACCACCACCACCCTTTCCTCACAGAACCAGCCTTCAGCAGCTGTTTGACATCACTCAACACATATGATGTCTCTCCTTAATTTATTGGCCTTTTTCATGTTATCTACCTGCCTTCACCCCCTCTGATATTCATCCAAGACAGGTTTCGGAGCTAGTGTGACGCAAACCTGGGATGTTGCTGTTGGCCATGATAGCATGGCACTTACATGCGTATCGAAACGACCGACTTTACGGCGCCAAGGGATGAGCGTGGAGCTGGCTGCGCTCGTTGGCCGGAGGGCCACAGCGCTACTGTACCTGGCCTCCGATGATCCGCCCCATGGGATTGGCCACGCCGCAGAGGTAGGGAGGCACAGAGGTCATGCATGCCCCTCCCCACTCACCCCCTCTGCACATCTCCGCCTTGCCGTCCGTCCATGGCCGCCGGTAGTTCCTTTGGGGGCCATTGTGACAAGCTTGGCCACATGCAGGTACCGATCCTGTTGACACCACCCTCCCGAGCCCCGGCCTCCTTTGTGGAAAACACAGGCAACATAGCCAGCACGGCCGTGGTCAAGCGTGTGATACGACTACTCTGCTCACGACCTTGGCACAAACGTAGCCCTGCAGAGCCCAGAACAGCGGGCAAAATCAGCCGACTGGAGGTGCGTGACCATCCGCTAATACCTCGGCCGTTCTAGCTTCTTCTCTCTGCCGCTCGCGTGGCTGGGTGAAGCGATGATGCAAGGAGGAAGTCCGGGACGGACAGGGAAGATTGCAAACGGATTCTGCCAGCAGGCCCGTGGCCCAGGTGGCGCTCTGCCGCCCCCCTACATATCATCATATTGGGATAGTCAGCTCCGCTAGCTGCTGGCCCCGACGGTCGGCCCATCGCCCGGCTCTCCTCTGCGGGGTGATGGCAGAAGAAACAAAAAGTGGGCATGCACGCCACTGTGTGCTGGTTGGTTGTACGGCTGCCGGCCTCCTTATTGAAAACACACGCCGCAGCTTTAGCCGCCAGCCAACGGCACCGTGGGCCAATCACCTCTCCTCGGTCATCCTTGCCATGGGCCGTCCTCGGCACGACCTGCAGAGCACATCGCCGAGATGGTCAAGGGGGAAAGGACAGGGGAGGTTGGAAAGCAAAGAAAAGGCGTCATTGACCGATTCAGCCTGTACACCCTCCAGTCGATCAGCTCCCCCTGCCTCGCGCGTCCCGCATGCTGCCACGCTACCTGACCACCTGAGATGCTGTGAAGGAGGTGCGCGGTGGGTGGTAGCGGTGACATCGCCCAGCTTTTTGGACCGCGCGCAGATCCTGTGTCTCTCAGGCCTCCCAGCTCCAGTTACGCCGGACAGAGAAACATTCAAAAGGGTGCCTGCTCCCCCCGTCCTCACCTCCTATCGAGAATCTTGAGTACCAACCCGCTCATTTCAGTCACTCGTTGTCTAGTGGAAGCCCCATCTCTTTCCTCACACAACAAATAATCACCTGAGCATAATCCGGCTTCGCTCTCGGCTTCAAGTTCCACCATATCCTCTGGAAAGGGCTATATCCAAACATGAAGACCTTCGCTTCTCTCGCTTTCCTCGCCCTGGCGGCCTCTGCGGCCGCCCATGGTGGCCACGGAGACGACGATGTAAGTTGGCCATATCGTATTGGGCACGACTGTGGCCCCTGATAAAGCGTGTGCTTGTATTGACATGTTCAGAAACACACTTCCCCGCCCGCCGTCACACCGCCCGCGAAGTGGACGACTAGCACCATCCGCGCCACGACGACCAAGACCATCACCAGCTGCCCGAACAAGGATGACTGCGATGAGAAGGACAAGGTCAAGTACACGACCGTCCTGATCGCCACCACTACCACCGTGTGCCCCGTGGAGACCACCAGCAAGGCCCCTCCGCCGCCTCCCACGACGACAGCCTCCCCTCCGCCTTCTCCTCCCCCGCCGCCGCCGCCGAAGACCAGCAGCACTTCCCTGCCTCCCCCGCCCCCGCCCCCGCCCCTCCCCCGCCGTCGTCGTCGCCGAGCACCCCGGCGCCTCCTCCCCCTACTCCGCCGAAGACCACACCCGGCACCATCATCCCCACGCCCACCAGGCCGTCGCAGCCTCCGATTATCACCGCCGGTGCCAATGTCCACCGGGCTGGCGGCGCTCTGGCTGCTGCGGCCATTGTCGCTGCTCTCATCTAGGGTCTCGATCTAGGTAACATAGAAGAGCCCTTGGAAGGCAATGTCTCGAAAGAGGCGTGAGCAAAAGTGATGATGCCGAGCAATGACGGGATGTTTGGGGAAATGGGCATGACGGCTGGGACAGTGCGGAACGGGAATGTGAACACGAAATATCCGGGTCCTTTGCTTCTTTCTGGTTTTGGTCGGGCCTGTGCGGTCGTGTTTTTCAGCTCCAGCCTGTTGGACTACTCTACACCTGCCCCTTGGGTCAAGACATGTTTAATACCGCCTTGTTGCTTTTGGTGTAGATACGAGGGGTAGATTCCCCGGATAATGAAACGAGCCGTGCCTTTTGGCGAATAACTTTGTGAACAGAGAGACTGGTGTCTAGTACGCACAAGACTTTTTTTTTTTTTTTTTTTTTTTGCTCCCTGCCTGTTTGTTGTGCCAAAATGACAGAGGCTCAAAGTTAGCACTCGGCAGATCTTCCAATGCTCGTCTGCCGTACCAGGCGGTCCGGTGGTTCAGGATCGTGATCTCGGCATGCGTGTGCAACGTGACCACGGCAAGGGGAGGGGGATCGACGCGATTTCCAAAACAAGAAACAAGCCCTGCTCGTCACTTGCGGCTGGGTTGGGCCGCAGGGCAGGAGCGGAAGGAACACAGGAACAAGTGGCCCTGGCTGACGTCCGGGGGCCGTTGGTCTTCATCTCGCTAGACGGGCACCTTCCCTCCTTCACCCGCATCCATCCATCCCGCCCCCGCGCGCGAGTGGTGGAGGGAAAAGAAAAGAGAGAGGCCCATCGAAAGGGAACGGGGCAATTCTCCGGTCCCTTCCCTGTTTTTTCTTTTCTCTTGTTTTCTTTCCTTGGCCATAGCATTAAACGACATATTGATGTGCGGACAAAGCGCGTGAGAATAATGCGTGTTGTATGTCGCACACAAAGGCAGAGCCAACCGTAGCGCGCAGTTCATACAGTATGCGGTCGGTAATTGCAGGATTGGCGGACGTGTTGTGGCGGCGGCGGTGGTGGTGTGGGTGGGTTGGCGAGAAAAAGGGGTTGTGTGTTGTGTGGTTGCACCAGAGCCCAGGCCCGGTGTCGATTCGCTACTTGCGGATCTTGGCAGTCGATCGATATTTGGTGGTATTGTGAGATACTACGTACCGTCGCTTTGCGGGCATGCTGTGTGTTTGGCGGTTTACATTCTCATGTCATATCATGGCACTCTCATTGATGAACCGTCTAGGTTTCAGTGGTTTTCCCTGTGTTATTTTCCTGTCATATCTTGCAAAAAAAAAAAAGAAAAGCCGAATGGGTGCTAAAGCAGCGACATCAGCCATGACGGAAAAGTAGTCAGATTGGGTGTTAGATGGCCGCATGGCTGTGTATATTCGTCTTGATGGGTTATCCTTGGATACATCCTAGTGTTTCTTGTCCGGTACACATCTCTCAAGATTCTGAGTTGGGACCTGTCTAGGTTCTCATCCGCAATAAACAAGTAATTCATTTTACATCATATATCCAAGCCTACAAGAATGCCCTCGCCCTCACGGGGAGCCGGGTATCAATATAACAAGGAACGGCCGCCGGGCGATTACCTAGCTAGCTAGCACCCCGCCTCCGCAACTTGGCAACCACGTCCTCGACCCTCGCGCAGCCGCCGGCGACGTCCAGCTCCGCCAGACGGTCCCGGGCGCCGTCGGCGCGCACGACGGCGCACCGGCGCACCTCGCCGTCGGGGCCGAGGACCAGTCGGCCCGCGCGGCCGTCGCGCCACTCGATCCTGATCTGCGTCGCCGCCGTGTCGGCCGGCTGGACGTCGACGATGCCGCCGGCCG